>NW_027189128.1:2288556-2517734 GCF_040958095.1 Procambarus clarkii | reverse complement strand
CAGAGGGTTAAGGCGTACCTGTTATGCCAGTTGCTGGAAGGCTTCTGTGCTGGCTAGGGTTCGAGTCTCCTGGTGGGAAAGTGTTCTAAAGTTGTATACTTAACTCTCGTGTTTAGGAGAGTTGTGCCTTAAGCAGAGACACTGTGTCTTCCCATATTAACAGGGACTTGATGAAATTAACGTCTAAATGACCCCTCACTTGCTCTGGTGCTCTTGGGAGGTGTTGATCTTTGGGGGATTTAAATACTCCGAAATTACCATCTCTTTTAAGGGTCTGAGCGGTGGTGCAGAGGGTTAAGGCGTACCTGTTATGCCAGTTGCTGGAAGGCTTCTGTGCTGGCTAGGGTTCGAGTCTCCTGGTGGGAAAGTGTTCTAAAGTTGTATACTTAACTCTCGTGTTTAGGAGAGTTGTGCCTTAAGCAGAGACACTGTGTCTTCCCATATTAACAGGGACTTGATGAAATTAACGTCTAAATGACCCCTCACTTGCTCTGGTGCTCTTGGGAGGTGTTGATCTTTGGGGGATTTAAATACTCCGAAATTACCATCTCTTTTAAGGGTCTGAGCGGTGGTGCAGAGGGTTAAGGCGTACCTGTTATGCCAGTTGCTGGAAGGCTTCTGTGCTGGCTAGGGTTCGAGTCTCCTGGTGGGAAAGTGTTCTAAAGTTGTATACTTAACTCTCGTGTTTAGGAGAGTTGTGCCTTAAGCAGAGACACTGTGTCTTCCCATATTAACAGGGACTTGATGAAATTAACGTCTAAATGACCCCTCACTTGCTCTGGTGCTCTTGGGAGGTGTTGATCTTTGGGGGATTTAAATACTCCGAAATTACCATCTCTTTTAAGGGTCTGAGCGGTGGTGCAGAGGGTTAAGGCGTACCTGTTATGCCAGTTGCTGGAAGGCTTCTGTGCTGGCTAGGGTTCGAGTCTCCTGGTGGGAAAGTGTTCTAAAGTTGTATACTTAACTCTCGTGTTTAGGAGAGTTGTGCCTTAAGCAGAGACACTGTGTCTTCCCATATTAACAGGGACTTGATGAAATTAACGTCTAAATGACCCCTCACTTGCTCTGGTGCTCTTGGGAGGTGTTGATCTTTGGGGGATTTAAATACTCCGAAATTACCATCTCTTTTAAGGGTCTGAGCGGTGGTGCAGAGGGTTAAGGCGTACCTGTTATGCCAGTTGCTGGAAGGCTTCTGTGCTGGCTAGGGTTCGAGTCTCCTGGTGGGAAAGTGTTCTAAAGTTGTATACTTAACTCTCGTGTTTAGGAGAGTTGTGCCTTAAGCAGAGACACTGTGTCTTCCCATATTAACAGGGACTTGATGAAATTAACGTCTAAATGACCCCTCACTTGCTCTGGTGCTCTTGGGAGGTGTTGATCTTTGGGGGATTTAAATACTCCGAAATTACCATCTCTTTTAAGGGTCTGAGCGGTGGTGCAGAGGGTTAAGGCGTACCTGTTATGCCAGTTGCTGGAAGGCTTCTGTGCTGGCTAGGGTTCGAGTCTCCTGGTGGGAAAGTGTTCTAAAGTTGTATACTTAACTCTCGTGTTTAGGAGAGTTGTGCCTTAAGCAGAGACACTGTGTCTTCCCATATTAACAGGGACTTGATGAAATTAACGTCTAAATGACCCCTCACTTGCTCTGGTGCTCTTGGGAGGTGTTGATCTTTGGGGGATTTAAATACTCCGAAATTACCATCTCTTTTAAGGGTCTGAGCGGTGGTGCAGAGGGTTAAGGCGTACCTGTTATGCCAGTTGCTGGAAGGCTTCTGTGCTGGCTAGGGTTCGAGTCTCCTGGTGGGAAAGTGTTCTAAAGTTGTATACTTAACTCTCGTGTTTAGGAGAGTTGTGCCTTAAGCAGAGACACTGTGTCTTCCCATATTAACAGGGACTTGATGAAATTAACGTCTAAATGACCCCTCACTTGCTCTGGTGCTCTTGGGAGGTGTTGATCTTTGGGGGATTTAAATACTCCGAAATTACCATCTCTTTTAAGGGTCTGAGCGGTGGTGCAGAGGGTTAAGGCGTACCTGTTATGCCAGTTGCTGGAAGGCTTCTGTGCTGGCTAGGGTTCGAGTCTCCTGGTGGGAAAGTGTTCTAAAGTTGTATACTTAACTCTCGTGTTTAGGAGAGTTGTGCCTTAAGCAGAGACACTGTGTCTTCCCATATTAACAGGGACTTGATGAAATTAACGTCTAAATGACCCCTCACTTGCTCTGGTGCTCTTGGGAGGTGTTGATCTTTGGGGGATTTAAATACTCCGAAATTACCATCTCTTTTAAGGGTCTGAGCGGTGGTGCAGAGGGTTAAGGCGTACCTGTTATGCCAGTTGCTGGAAGGCTTCTGTGCTGGCTAGGGTTCGAGTCTCCTGGTGGGAAAGTGTTCTAAAGTTGTATACTTAACTCTCGTGTTTAGGAGAGTTGTGCCTTAAGCAGAGACACTGTGTCTTCCCATATTAACAGGGACTTGATGAAATTAACGTCTAAATGACCCCTCACTTGCTCTGGTGCTCTTGGGAGGTGTTGATCTTTGGGGGATTTAAATACTCCGAAATTACCATCTCTTTTAAGGGTCTGAGCGGTGGTGCAGAGGGTTAAGGCGTACCTGTTATGCCAGTTGCTGGAAGGCTTCTGTGCTGGCTAGGGTTCGAGTCTCCTGGTGGGAAAGTGTTCTAAAGTTGTATACTTAACTCTCGTGTTTAGGAGAGTTGTGCCTTAAGCAGAGACACTGTGTCTTCCCATATTAACAGGGACTTGATGAAATTAACGTCTAAATGACCCCTCACTTGCTCTGGTGCTCTTGGGAGGTGTTGATCTTTGGGGGATTTAAATACTCCGAAATTACCATCTCTTTTAAGGGTCTGAGCGGTGGTGCAGAGGGTTAAGGCGTACCTGTTATGCCAGTTGCTGGAAGGCTTCTGTGCTGGCTAGGGTTCGAGTCTCCTGGTGGGAAAGTGTTCTAAAGTTGTATACTTAACTCTCGTGTTTAGGAGAGTTGTGCCTTAAGCAGAGACACTGTGTCTTCCCATATTAACAGGGACTTGATGAAATTAACGTCTAAATGACCCCTCACTTGCTCTGGTGCTCTTGGGAGGTGTTGATCTTTGGGGGATTTAAATACTCCGAAATTACCATCTCTTTTAAGGGTCTGAGCGGTGGTGCAGAGGGTTAAGGCGTACCTGTTATGCCAGTTGCTGGAAGGCTTCTGTGCTGGCTAGGGTTCGAGTCTCCTGGTGGGAAAGTGTTCTAAAGTTGTATACTTAACTCTCGTGTTTAGGAGAGTTGTGCCTTAAGCAGAGACACTGTGTCTTCCCATATTAACAGGGACTTGATGAAATTAACGTCTAAATGACCCCTCACTTGCTCTGGTGCTCTTGGGAGGTGTTGATCTTTGGGGGATTTAAATACTCCGAAATTACCATCTCTTTTAAGGGTCTGAGCGGTGGTGCAGAGGGTTAAGGCGTACCTGTTATGCCAGTTGCTGGAAGGCTTCTGTGCTGGCTAGGGTTCGAGTCTCCTGGTGGGAAAGTGTTCTAAAGTTGTATACTTAACTCTCGTGTTTAGGAGAGTTGTGCCTTAAGCAGAGACACTGTGTCTTCCCATATTAACAGGGACTTGATGAAATTAACGTCTAAATGACCCCTCACTTGCTCTGGTGCTCTTGGGAGGTGTTGATCTTTGGGGGATTTAAATACTCCGAAATTACCATCTCTTTTAAGGGTCTGAGCGGTGGTGCAGAGGGTTAAGGCGTACCTGTTATGCCAGTTGCTGGAAGGCTTCTGTGCTGGCTAGGGTTCGAGTCTCCTGGTGGGAAAGTGTTCTAAAGTTGTATACTTAACTCTCGTGTTTAGGAGAGTTGTGCCTTAAGCAGAGACACTGTGTCTTCCCATATTAACAGGGACTTGATGAAATTAACGTCTAAATGACCCCTCACTTGCTCTGGTGCTCTTGGGAGGTGTTGATCTTTGGGGGATTTAAATACTCCGAAATTACCATCTCTTTTAAGGGTCTGAGCGGTGGTGCAGAGGGTTAAGGCGTACCTGTTATGCCAGTTGCTGGAAGGCTTCTGTGCTGGCTAGGGTTCGAGTCTCCTGGTGGGAAAGTGTTCTAAAGTTGTATACTTAACTCTCGTGTTTAGGAGAGTTGTGCCTTAAGCAGAGACACTGTGTCTTCCCATATTAACAGGGACTTGATGAAATTAACGTCTAAATGACCCCTCACTTGCTCTGGTGCTCTTGGGAGGTGTTGATCTTTGGGGGATTTAAATACTCCGAAATTACCATCTCTTTTAAGGGTCTGAGCGGTGGTGCAGAGGGTTAAGGCGTACCTGTTATGCCAGTTGCTGGAAGGCTTCTGTGCTGGCTAGGGTTCGAGTCTCCTGGTGGGAAAGTGTTCTAAAGTTGTATACTTAACTCTCGTGTTTAGGAGAGTTGTGCCTTAAGCAGAGACACTGTGTCTTCCCATATTAACAGGGACTTGATGAAATTAACGTCTAAATGACCCCTCACTTGCTCTGGTGCTCTTGGGAGGTGTTGATCTTTGGGGGATTTAAATACTCCGAAATTACCATCTCTTTTAAGGGTCTGAGCGGTGGTGCAGAGGGTTAAGGCGTACCTGTTATGCCAGTTGCTGGAAGGCTTCTGTGCTGGCTAGGGTTCGAGTCTCCTGGTGGGAAAGTGTTCTAAAGTTGTATACTTAACTCTCGTGTTTAGGAGAGTTGTGCCTTAAGCAGAGACACTGTGTCTTCCCATATTAACAGGGACTTGATGAAATTAACGTCTAAATGACCCCTCACTTGCTCTGGTGCTCTTGGGAGGTGTTGATCTTTGGGGGATTTAAATACTCCGAAATTACCATCTCTTTTAAGGGTCTGAGCGGTGGTGCAGAGGGTTAAGGCGTACCTGTTATGCCAGTTGCTGGAAGGCTTCTGTGCTGGCTAGGGTTCGAGTCTCCTGGTGGGAAAGTGTTCTAAAGTTGTATACTTAACTCTCGTGTTTAGGAGAGTTGTGCCTTAAGCAGAGACACTGTGTCTTCCCATATTAACAGGGACTTGATGAAATTAACGTCTAAATGACCCCTCACTTGCTCTGGTGCTCTTGGGAGGTGTTGATCTTTGGGGGATTTAAATACTCCGAAATTACCATCTCTTTTAAGGGTCTGAGCGGTGGTGCAGAGGGTTAAGGCGTACCTGTTATGCCAGTTGCTGGAAGGCTTCTGTGCTGGCTAGGGTTCGAGTCTCCTGGTGGGAAAGTGTTCTAAAGTTGTATACTTAACTCTCGTGTTTAGGAGAGTTGTGCCTTAAGCAGAGACACTGTGTCTTCCCATATTAACAGGGACTTGATGAAATTAACGTCTAAATGACCCCTCACTTGCTCTGGTGCTCTTGGGAGGTGTTGATCTTTGGGGGATTTAAATACTCCGAAATTACCATCTCTTTTAAGGGTCTGAGCGGTGGTGCAGAGGGTTAAGGCGTACCTGTTATGCCAGTTGCTGGAAGGCTTCTGTGCTGGCTAGGGTTCGAGTCTCCTGGTGGGAAAGTGTTCTAAAGTTGTATACTTAACTCTCGTGTTTAGGAGAGTTGTGCCTTAAGCAGAGACACTGTGTCTTCCCATATTAACAGGGACTTGATGAAATTAACGTCTAAATGACCCCTCACTTGCTCTGGTGCTCTTGGGAGGTGTTGATCTTTGGGGGATTTAAATACTCCGAAATTACCATCTCTTTTAAGGGTCTGAGCGGTGGTGCAGAGGGTTAAGGCGTACCTGTTATGCCAGTTGCTGGAAGGCTTCTGTGCTGGCTAGGGTTCGAGTCTCCTGGTGGGAAAGTGTTCTAAAGTTGTATACTTAACTCTCGTGTTTAGGAGAGTTGTGCCTTAAGCAGAGACACTGTGTCTTCCCATATTAACAGGGACTTGATGAAATTAACGTCTAAATGACCCCTCACTTGCTCTGGTGCTCTTGGGAGGTGTTGATCTTTGGGGGATTTAAATACTCCGAAATTACCATCTCTTTTAAGGGTCTGAGCGGTGGTGCAGAGGGTTAAGGCGTACCTGTTATGCCAGTTGCTGGAAGGCTTCTGTGCTGGCTAGGGTTCGAGTCTCCTGGTGGGAAAGTGTTCTAAAGTTGTATATATATATATATATATATATATATATATATATATATATATATATATATATATATATATATATATATATATATAACTGAAAACTCACACCCCAGAAGTGACTCGAACCCATACTCCCAGGAGCAACGCAACTGGTATGTACAAGATGCCTTAATCCACTTGACCATCACGACCGGACAAAATGAGGTGATACCCGAGATTATTTGAACCACCCCACCGCCGGCACTCGGATAGTAATCTTGGGCATAGCATTTTACCAAATCACCTCATTCTTTGGGGCACACGTGAGGAACACAAAGTGTTCAGTGTTCAGTAATCCGGTCAAGTGGATTAAGGCGTCTTGTACATACCAGTTGCGTTGCTCCTGGGAGTATGGGTTCGAGTCACTTCTGGGGTGTGAGTTTTCAGTTGCATATTGTCCTGGGGACCATTCAGGCTTGTTCGCATATATATATATATATATATATATATTAGGTTTGGTCATATATCTACGTTAATTTTAACTCCAATAAAAAAAAATGACCTCATACATAATGAAATAGGTAGCTTTATCATTTCATAAGAAAAAAATTGAAATGGGTAGCTTTATCATTTCATAAGAAAAAAATTAGAGAAAATATATTAATTCATGAAAACTTGGCTTATTAGGCAAATCGGGCCTTGCATAGTAGGCTGAGTACGACGTTCTGGCTACTAGGTACAACATATATATATATATATATATATATATATATATATATATATATATATATATATATATATATATATATATATATATATGTCGTACCTAGTAGCCAGAACGCACTTCTCTGCCTACTATGCAAGGCCCGATTTGCCTAATAAGCCAAGTTTTCATGAATTAATTATTTTTCGACTACCTAACCTACCTAACCTAACCTAACCTAGCTTTTTCAGCTACCTAACCTAACCTAACCTATAGAGATAGGTTAGGTAGGGTTGGTTAGGTTCGGTCATATAACTACGTTAATTTTAACACCAATAAAAAAAAATTGACCTTATACATAATGAAATGGGTAGCTTTATCATTTCATAAGAAAAAAATTAGAGAAAATATATTAATTCAGGAAAACTTGGCTTATTAGGCAAATTGGGCCTTGCATAGTAAGCTGAGAAGTGCGTTCTGGCTACTAGGTACGACATATATATATATATATATATATATATATATATATATATATATATATATATATATATATATATATATATATATATATATATATATATGTTGTACCTAGTAGCCAGAACGTCGCACTCGGCCTACTATGCAAAACCCGATTTGCCTAGTAGGCCAAGTTTTCCTGATTTTATGAATTTTTCTAAAAAAAATTCTTATGAAATGATAAATCTGGCTATTTCATTATGTATAAGTTAATATCTGTAAATTTTAGTTAAAACTAACGTAGATATATGACCGAACCTAACCAACCCTACCTTACCTAACCTAACCTATCTATATAGGTTAGGTTAGGTTAGGTAGCCGAAAAAGTTAGGTTAGGTTAAGTTAGGTTAGGTAGTCGAAAAACAATTAATTCAAGAAAACTTGGCATATTAGGCAAATCGGGCCTTGCCTAGTAAGCTGAGAAGTGCGTTCTGGCTACTAGGTACGACATATATATATATAAATATATATATATATATATATATATATATATATATATATATATATATATATATATATATATATATATATATATATGCCTATACTTGCATAAACCACAAGTGAAGATAAACAATCTTTGGACAACACCCACCAGTGGGACTCGAACCCAGAAAGCACAACTACCTTCCAGTAGCTGGCATAACTAGTATGCTTTAACCCACTACGCCATCAGACCTTACAAAAGAAGTAGATAGTTCGAGATATATATATCTCAAACATCTCTACCTCCCGAAGGCACCAGATGAGTGAGGGGTCAATCTGCAATTTTCGTCAAGCCACTGTCAATGTGAGAGAACTCGTGTCCAGCTTATAAGCCTATACTTGCATAAACCACAAGTGAAGATAAACAATCTTTGGACAACACCCACCAGTGGGACTCGAACCCAGAAAGCACAACTACCTTCCAGTAGCTGGCATAACTAGTATGCTTTAACCCACTACGCCATCAGACCTTACAAAAGAAGTAGATAGTTCGAGATATATATATCTCAAACATCTCTACCTCCCGAAGGCACCAGATGAGTGAGGGGTCAATCTGCAATTTTCGTCAAGCCACTGTCAATGTGAGAGAACTCGTGTCCAGCTTATAAGCCTATACTTGCATAAACCACAAGTGAAGATAAACAATCTTATATATATATAAGATATATATAATATATATATATATATATATATATATATATATATATATATATATATATATATATATATATATATATATGTCGTACCTAGTAGCCAGAACTCACTTCTCAGCCTACTATGCAAGGCCCAATTTGCCTAATAAGCCAAGTTTTCATGAATTAATTGTTTTTCGACTACCTAACCTACCTAACCTAACCTAACCTAACTTTTTCGGCTACCTAACCTAACCTAACCTATAAAGATAGGTTAGGTTAGGTTAGGTAGGGTTGGTTAGGTTCGGTCATATATCTACGTTAATTTTAACTCCAATAAAAAAAAATTGACCTCATACATAATGAAATGGGTAGCTTTATCATTTCATAAGAAAAAAATTAGAGAAAATATATTAATTCATGAAAACTTGGCTTATTAGGCAAATCGGGCCTTGCATAGTAGGCCAAAAAGTGAGTTCTGGCTACTAGGTACGACATATATATATATATATATATATATATATATATATATATATATATATATATATATATATATATATATATATATATATATATATATATATATACTCGCATTTGGGTGAGGTGATATGGTATAAATGTTTTGGGTGAGGTGATTGACATTTACCCAAGATAAAATACGAACCAGTGGGTGTAAAAACATAAGAATGGAAGGCCTATTGGGCCATAGCATCAACACTTCCTCTTGATGCTTCTATATTGGTTCGGAGTCTTGAAGTAGCTAGAATATAGTTGTGCATTAATTGGCTGTTGATTACTGGTGTTGACGTTTTGATGTGTAGTGCCTCACTGATATCGAGCAGCCTGCTATCACGGTACCTATCAATGATTTCTGTGTTGTTTGTTAAGATTTCTCTGGTGATCGTCTGGTTGTGAGAAGAGATTATGTGTTCCTTGATGGCTCCCTGTTGTTTTGCATTGTTAGTCGCCTGGAAAGAGACGTTGTCGTCTTGCCTATATACTGAGTTCTTTGGGGCTTTCAGTCCCCAAGTGGGCATTTAAAGGCATAGACGTCGTTGGTCTCCTTTATGGCGTTCTTCTTGGTGTCTGGGGAGTTTTTCATGAATAGATTGGCCGTTTTTTGGTTTTATAATAAATTGTCAATTGTATTTTTTTATTTTTGTCTGTAGGGTTAACGTTCCTATCAACAATACCTTTCAGGACCCTTTCCTCCATTAAATGAGTCGTCGAAATGATGTTCTTGTTAAATAGTCTAATAGAGGGGTACAGGTGTTGTGTTAGTTGGTTCTTCAGAGGCTGCATGGCGATTCACTTTTCTATTTATGATGTCTTCAACGAAACCGTTAGAGAAGCCGTTGTTGACTGGGACCTGCCTTAATCTATAGAGTTCTTCATTGACTTGCTTCCATCCTGAGCTCTGACTGAGAGCACGGTCGACGTAAGCATTGACAACACTTCTCTTGTACCTGTCTAAGCAGTCACTCATGGCATTGAGGCACATTTCTATGTTGGTTTCGTTAGTGTAGAATGCAGTGTGGATGCCTCCGCTCCTTTCCGTGACTGTTACGTCCAGAAAGAGCACCTTCCCATTACTCTCCATCACTTAAGTGAAACTCAGCACAGACTTGCACTCGAATGCCTCCTTCAGCTGCTGTAGACATCTAGCATCAGGTACCTGCATAAAAATGTCGTCAACATTCCTGCAGTATATGGCGGGTTTCAAGCCCATGTCAACTAAGACCCTCAGTTCGATGGTGCCCATGTAGAAGTTCGCAAACAGGACACCTAGGGGGGGAGGAACCCATGGCGACCCCATCTACTTTCTTATACATGTGCCCATCTGGGCTCAAGAAGGGTGCCTAAAAAAGCGGCCATTCTATTCCTTTGAAACTCCCCTGACACCAAGCAGAACGCCTTAAAGAAGACCAACGCCGTCTATGCCTTCAAATATCCACTTGGGGACTGTAAGCCCCAAGGAAAGAGGTGGGCCTCTTTCCTGATCCCAGTTTTCCGTACAAGAGGTCCTTCGGTATGCGGCCATCTTCCATGCGCGTGGCATGACCCAGCATTCGCATGCGTCTCTGCTTCAGGAGAGGGAACATTAAAGGGATTCCTGTTTCCTTGAATACTGTGTTGTTGGTGACGTGGTCTCTCCATATAATGTCAAGGATGTGTCTTAGGTTCCGCATGTGGAAGGTATTGAGCCGTCTCTCCTGGCGGGTTCAGGGGTTCGTATCAGGTGAATGTCTTACCACTACACCACGGAGACTGGCAAAACATTAAGTGAGCTGGACTACTGGCACAGGTTGAGTAGTCACCTGAGATGTAAGTCAATGGCTGATTATTTATTCTAGACCCGATTTCTGTGACTACTGTTTGGAGCTCCGTGAGACCTATCTTCTTTCATCAAACCTCCGTGCCATGGAGCTCAAGGTAGGATGAATTTCGTTTACACATTTTTTCCAGTGCATTATAGGCTCCGGGATAACTTGAGCAGTCACATCAGGTGTAACTTTTAAATAAACTGATCTAGTAGCTGCACAGGTAAACAAACACATGTACACCTTATCAGATGTCCATCTTCTGTAGGAAAATTTCCTATAGAGTCTAGGTCCTACTGTTTATGGACTGACTCCAGTCCATCATCAATTATATGACTGATTTCTTAGAGTAATTGTTCTTGGCTCAGTCATGCTACTATGACAGTTTCAGAATATTTCTGCTCAACAGGAGTTGTTGTCCTAAAGCGTAACACTGGCCGGGACATTAACTTCCCTTCTGTAGACTCTAACAAGTACATTTCTAATGTTTGTTTCCCCCAAGATAAATGAATTGTTTTAATTAGCACCCGTAAGGATGCCAATATCCGTTATGTATATGGAATTTATCTGGTGGTCTGCTAAGATAAGCCCCATTTTGTTTATGGAATCTTGCTGTGGCTCCGAGATTAGTCACTTGTAGGACTGTCGGCATTGATTCCACAACAAATACATACAATGGTCTTATACATTTCCCTAGAGGAACTAGAAGTTTTACTACCTTGTGTTCTTGGTGCCCTGTTATAATTTTATGATCCAAAGTAAGGCTCGTGGTGTAGAACTTTCCCCTAAGTAAGTGAACCTCCTGGCCTCAAATCAATAAGTTCAAAATGTCTACTGTTGAGTGACAATCTAAGTAAAATTCACACGCTTACTGGGTCGAAATTACTACATGACACCTTACATACACAATATTTACATAGCCGCAACAAAGGACATTTAATCACGAAGTTAACAAGGTACAAGTCACATCAATTAGTTGTCACTAAGCAAATATGATTTATGAACATGGAGTACACTAAATAGCATGGAACAGGCTGCTAAGTTGTTGACAAGGTGGTTGATAACGTTACTTGCCCAGAGTTGCGGCCTTGATTTACATTACAATTCTGCTTTGGTTGAGCCTCACTCTAGGAATGTCAAAGAGATATTTGTTTCTCGTGTGATGACTGTGAGTTCTATTACAGCCTTCTAAGAAGCGCTTAAGGTGAGGATTGGCATTGCATTTCAGAGTTTTTATGGATATAGAAAACACTGTGAGAATGTGTTTCTGGATTTTTAATTAACATGTTCAAGGATTTCGGTAAGAGAGCAAAGTGGTGTCTGGGACTGGAATTTTGTGATTGTCCTAATTGCTAATTTTTTGTTGAGTAATTAGAGGTAGGAGGTAATTATTGGTGGTGGACCCTCAGGCATAGATACAGTGAGATTATCCCTTTTCTGTGGTGAATAGGTTACAAGAAACCTCAGTCAGAAAGGACTGAACTAGCATCAAACAAATGCTGAAGGCAGATTATACTTTAATGACTGACCAGGGATGCATAGAGTCCAAATCCTTTGCACTTCTTATCCACTGGGTCATGGAGCTTCTAGGGGCCTCAGAGGGAGGTCGAACAGAGTAGCTCGAATGGTCCTCACAACAAAATTAGAATTTATATTTGATGTGTATGGCCATGAACGCAGTTCGAATCCAAGTAATCCAGACAACATAAAATGGATCATGGTAGTATTACAAATAATGCAAATAATGGCAAAGTCAATACTGGGTGCAAGGGTCTGAAGATGTGAACGTATAGGCACTTATACTTAACAATTAGCTTATTCATAAAACTTGATGCTAACGGTACATGGCGAGCATAATCTGACGTTACGTTAATGTCGGACGTGGTGCTTGACAAGGCTAAACTAGCTGGAACAACTGCTTCCGGTTCGGACCGCTCGCGGTATTGCTGACCCTGTCTACACTTAACAAAAAGGGGGCAACCACTTCAAACGCAATGGCAGCTTGACGAGACTGTGGCAAGTAACAATAACATACAATGAGAGACAACGGCCTTCGTCGGTGCCAGATGTGAATCCGGGATCAATGAGGGTGATTATAGTTACAACAATACACGGCCCCATGTTGGTGCCAGAGGCGAGATCCGTGGCCAGCGTGGGGTGATTGATGACTGAATGACAACAACTGACAGACTTGTCACTGAGACGAGTCTTCCGTGCAACACTCAATTGACTACGTTACTTTAATCAGTAATTATGATTACGTTACTTTGTCACCAAGACATGCAATCAAAACAAATGTCAATGAAATCAACAATAGCTACGGGTAATTAGCAATCCCTGAGTAATCGTACCAGGATCTGTCAAAGCTTGACAGCTCACTTAATTCACGAAGAATTTACGTTAAAGCTCGGCGTCACTAAGACTGCTTAACTAACATCGATCAGTCAATACGATTACTAATCACCGCGTATTAAATTACTTTAAATTAATGCAAAGACACTCAAGAATGATTTATCACAAGTATACTGACGTCTCGAGATACTGAACGCAAGCTACGCTGAAGTCTCAAGATACTGAACACAAATATTCTGACTGCACAAGTTACTGAACACGAAGTTACACTGACGTCTTGAGATTAACTGAACACTGAGTATACTGACGCTTCAAGTAAATGAACACAAAGTAAACTGACTTCTCAAGACACTGAACACGAAGTTACACTGACGTCTTGAGATTAACTGAACACTGAGTATTCTGACGCTTCAAGTAAATGAACACAAAGTTAAAGGACTTCTCAAGACACTGAACACGAAGTTACACTGACATCTTGAGATTAACTGAACACTGAGTATACTGACGCTTCAAGTAAATGAACACAAAGTTAAATGACTTCTCAAGACACTGAACACGAAGTTACACTGACGTCTTGAGGTTAACTGAACGCAAGTGTACACTGACGACACTGAGTCAACACAATCAATATAAATAAAAATGGAAATGTTCGTTTGTTCAAAATCGCTAATCTCCGAAAGCACTTCACCGATTGCTTTGAAATTTTCACACAAAGTTCTAATCGCATCCGAGCAGATTTTTATATACATACTTTATAGATCTCACATCTGTGACGGTAAATAAGAATGTTTTTTCTGAAAAACTGTGTTTTTTATGTGTTTTTCATGTGAGGGGGAAATCTTCAAAACCTCTTTACCGATTGCTTTGAAATTTTGACACAACGTTGCATTCGAATTGGCGCGTCTTTTTATATATCTACTATATACATGCTTCACCTGTGACAGGAAAAAAACATGTTTTTTTTTAAAGTGCCATCTGTTGGACGTAAGGGCAAAACACACTGCAATCTCCGAAAGTTCTTCACGAATTGCTTTGAAATTTTGACACAACTTTGCATTCGAATAGGCACATCTTTTTATATACCTACTATATAGATGCCACCCCTGTGACAGGTAAACACATGCGTTTTTGACAAAAACAGCGCCATCTGTTGCACATAATGGCAACATGCACGCTATACTAAATATATCTCGAATTCCATGTCAATATTTCCGATTGCATTGATAAATTTTATTTTCATAGATTTCGATTTATTTTATTTTTTAGTGAATTATTTTGTGTGACATTGTGTTGGACTTGAGCTGTGTTGTTTACCATACTGTTCATTTCGCAAGTATAAGTATAGATGCCACACCTGCGACAGGTAAAACTATGCTATTCTTGAAAAACAGCGCCATCTGTTGCATGTAAGAGCAACACACATGCTATACTAGATATGTTACAATTCCATTTCAATGTTTCTGATTGCATTGATAAATTGAATTTTCCTAGATTTTTATTTATTTTCATTTTGATTTAATTATTTTGTGTGATTTGCATTGGAATTGAGCTGTGTTGTTTACCATACCGTTCATTTTGTGAGAATAGTGTATTTTTATTTTTTTCATATTTTCATTTAATTTTTTACCGTTTTTCTTATATTTCAGTGATGGGAACATCAGATCACTTGATGTTCCCGATTTTTTTATGGGAACATCAGACCATTTGGGAAGGCATCGGATGAGGGAGTGGGGAATGGTGGGGATGATGAGGGGACGGAAGTGAGAGATGGTGCGGAGGACGAGGGGACATGGGAGGGGGTAATGGTGGGGAAGGACGAGGGCACAGGGAAGTTTGAGATGGTGGGGACGAGGTGATGGGGGAATGGAGAATGGTGGGAAGGACAAAGGGACTGGGGAATGGTGGGGAAGACAAAGGGACAGTGGAGTAGGGCATGGTGGGAAAGAAGAGGGGACGGTGAAGTGGGGAATGGTTGGGAGGCCGAGGAGACGGGTGATGGGGAAATGGTGGGAAGGACTGGGGGACAGGGAAGGTTGCTGTGGCTCAGCAACGCACATGCGTTGCTGAGCCACAGCAACACGTGGCCGGGTACTGCTAGTATGGTAATAATAATGTACACACCAATACAGGTCACTGAGACCAACAACAATACACTAAACCAAAGTACACCAGGTCACAGAGACCACATAAATACAGTAAACACAACACACCACACTGACACACTCACGTGTCAATAAATCAATAATAAACACAAAGTAAACTAGTCTTACTTGGACTTACAGCAGGTCCCCTGGAAATAAAGACAGAACGGCATGGACATGGGTTAACACACAGTGATGGTATAACAATAAACCACACTAAACACAGTAAAGTACACACATCACAAAGACAACTAAATGTGTAAGAGCTGAATGTGTAAGATGACAATCACACTAAATATCTGGCTACAGTATTTACACAGAAAAGCTGTAGAAGGTCTTTACCTATCGTGCTTCCTCGGGGAATCGAACTCGTTCCCGTAGGGGAACTAGTGAGAACGAACACCGGACGGCTGAATTAAATTCAACACAAGGAATTTTCACAACAAAAGAAGATACAGAGAAATTTATGTTTGAGTACTCACGTTAATTTATACCTGTATGACACACTCACAAGCATACACACTCTCACTGCTCCAGCTGTTTATTGAAGACCACACACTGGAGATGACGGAGTGAGGAGGAGGTTGGGTTGGAACACCGACGCTCAGAGGTAGCGAGCGAGGTGAGGCGCCAGGCCCAGGGGCCTGAGGTGGTGAGGTACGGCGGGGAGGTGTTTACTGCGTGCTCGAGACAGATAGAGGCGAGAGTCGCCTCATATTCTTCCACTAATAAACTTGGTATCGTGCTCGCAGTTAAGCACCAGTTTTGAACACAAGTGTGATATATTGCTGAAGGCTGAATGAAAGCACGCTAACACAGATATATGTACATATGTGAATATATATAAGGGGGGGGGGGGGCGCCGCGAGGGATGGCAGGAACACAATGGCGAGAACGGGAAATAATCTAAGTCCACGCTCACAATATTGAAGATTTTCCCACGATCATCACTCAAACACATACAATCGTTTCCTGATTCTTATATCTCACTGTTACGGGGCAATGAAATGACGGATTGCTCTAGGTGAAGCCGATGTCACATGATTACTCTGAAACAGTTCGGTTGCACCTGTTGGTGTCTCATGTGACGGCTATGACTTCACTTATCTTCTGAATTAACTTCTGACGGAGCCCGCAATCGCTGGATTCTACAGCAACGATCACAGAGCGGCGTAGAATCAACTTGGGCTGGCTGGAGGTTGATATAGGCAGGAGAAACCAAGGTCTTGGCCAGGACCTGACCTCCTGACGTCTCGACAGCACAGATCCTACACACAGAACACCCGCCTGAGGCGCAGGAAACTCACACCAGCAAGGTTTTTGCTCGAGAATTCGAGCAGCGGCTCCTTTGGTGCCAGGCACTCGACCAATCAGGTTCGACCATCGCCGGAGGCCTTCGTGCCGCTTCCAATAAGAGTAAAGCCGGCAGGAAACGCTGATGACGTCACGTCACCGGCATAGGGGAGCCGTTGGTACTTTACGTGGTCCCCTTAGCCTCCTCTCTCTCTCTCTCTCTCTCTCTCTCTCTCTCTCTCTCTCTCTCTCTCTCTCTCTCTCTCTCTCAGTGTTATCAGGTGCCCGAGGTACAGAATTCAGGTAAAACCTGTAACTATTCACACAGAATACTTACGTCAACGAGAGTGACTTCTTTGGAAAGCTGTAGGCATCCCCTTTCGAAAGAGATGTGATTTCACTAGTCTATCTCCACTACTAAAGAGGGTAGACTTTTGTGCACACCCTGTGCACATCTCCACCATTTTCTGAGGCAAAATGCTTTTCCCTACTATTACCTAACAGATGTAAGTTAGCTGAGAAGTGGCCATAAACCCAGCTTCTCACAGATACCATAGGTGAGATATGGATAAATGAGTGAATAATACAGAGTAACTAGGGCAGGGCGAGAAACATACTATCATGATCTTGCCTTGTCCATCATACTCTCATTCTAATAATAGAACGTTTGCAATGTTAGTAAAGAAGGAAACACAACTAAAGCATTTTCCTGGTCAGAATTAGTCGACAACTTGTCTGCTGGTGACCTGGTTCCATACAGGGGAACCCTCACTAACTCCAATTAAGTTTTAGTGCTTTGAGTATGTTTTATGGAGCTTAGCTTCTGACAGAGTACACAGACCATCTACAACACTCGACTAGGGACAGGCAAGAAGCAACACAGAACATACACAGTAACATCACACAGAGAGCATAGAATAACAAGAAACAATAATACAGATAACAGGGCACACACAGCAATATAACATAAAATTGAAAATAAAGAACAGTAAAAATACATGGGAACAAAAAAACAAAAGCTACACAACCCAGACGGGACGTGCCAAAAGTGTCAGTAACAAAATAAGTGTACAGAGAACACATTGAAACCAAAGGTAAAAACAAAACAAGATATAATAATACATATATGCAACTTTAAACAAAAGCAAAACACACGCACCATGAGTCACACCACTTAACAGCAGACATCATACCATAAAACAAGAACACAGAACACACAAGACACACAGCACAGTCGAAGAAAAATACACAAACAAAATCAACAGGTCACAAAGGCCAAACGAAGATACATCTGAACAGGCCCACGCAGGAGCCAGAAACAAACATCCCACACCACACACTCGCACACACCCGTGCATGCAGGCACTGGGAAACAAAATCCCACACAGACACACAAGAACAAGCACCGACCAAAACAAAGACAAACAAACAAAACCCAAACACACAAACTATTCATACTTATCCGGGTACTCCCGCTTCTGAAAATGTAAGCAGTAAGCCTCACAAACCAATAGCTCGTCATCAGAGATCAGACGACCAGGAGCCGCACAAGGCTGAGGCATTAAATTCGGTACCCCAGTGACAAAACGCCCTCTCACCCGCAGAACCCAAATGGAAGAAGAGTTCCACGGGAATTTCCAGTCCTTTTAAGTTTGAGTTTGGTGTGATCGGTTAAGGTGTACCAGTTATGTCAAGCTGCACGAACAGTTGGCTCTCTGGGTACGAATTTACTGCAGGGAGGGTGTCAATGTGTGTTTACAAAAAAACTTGCGAGTTTATGCAAGTAAAATGTTGTGAATTGAGACACGAGTTCTCCCTGTAATGCAGTTGCTTGATGAAAAACGTGATTGGACCATACACTATCCTCTTGTGCTCTTGGGGGGTGGTGATATTTGGGGTAAATACCTGTCATCCACATTGTCACCCCAAGCATCAACCGATGCACAGGGAGGCGACACATCCCTATCCTGACGAGAACGCTTAGTGACAGGCCGCTGATCATCGGAGCTGTCACCCCCTGCAAATGGTGCCTGAGAAGATCCAACGGCAGGCCTCCCCAAACCCGTGAAAGCACGACCACACAGAAAGTCAGCCTCAACGACGCTGGGGATGAGGCTGCCACCCACCAAGGACACCAGAACCAGAGAACAAACAGGCACAGCTTGTGGAAGAGATGGGACCCGCACAGGCAAGGGAAAGACGAAGAATCCCTCGAAAGCGTAGTGGACGAATGCGGGGTCGGAGCCGGACACACCACCACCTCATCACGAACACCACCACCTCGTCATGAGCACCACCACCACTCGTATCCACCGGCCCACCAGCCGAGGAACCTGGTCCACCACTGGGTCAGCAGGCAGTGGGGAAACCTCACCACCCAATCCAATCCATCACAAGGCGACAGGTTCTGCACCACCAATGGAGGGAAATCCTCTTCTCTAAATAAGTTCACAGGAGCAGCCGCCACCCCTGGAAACACAAACCGTAACTGTCTCTATTTTCCGCTTGTTACAACTTGTAATAAAGTTGTTACATCTTGGCTTAACGTGTTTATGAGGTATTAGAACGTTGTTACAACCCAGCAAACACAAATCATCTAGAAAACGTTCGTCTATCTCTTCCCATAGGTGTAGGAATGACTTGCATTGAGAATGGTGCAGGAGAGCCTTTGAGAAACTTTTAATCCAAAAATTCAAACACAAAGGTTTTATAATAAATTGTTTTTTACAACTATTTTGTTCCTAATGTATTACAAATAGTTTTTACATGTTTAAATATAAAATATATGGTGTTTTTTGTAAAATTCATTAATAAATTGTGAATGATATTTAATAGCTGAATGAAACCTACAAAATACATTTAGTTATTCTATGATCAGAAAAAAGTAGTTTTCCAAATTTTCTAAAAATCACTCTTTTTAACACAATTTGACTCCTTATGCATTCCACTAAACACTAATATCATGTTTAAATATATAATTTATGTATTATTCCCTAAAATAATTATATAAATTATAAATGTTGCTGAAAAGTGGTGTGAAAGAATCTGAGAACGTTTTGTTGTCTTATATATTGGAGGAGAGCAAGGAGGAAGGAGGAGGAGGAAGGCGAGGAGGAGGAAGGCAAGGAGAAAGGAGGAAGGAGGAATTAGGAGGAGGGGGGCAGAGAGGAAGCATGAGGAGGGCGAGGAGGAAGGAGGACGAGGAGGAAGGAGGATGGTGAGGAGGAAGACGGAGGGCGAGGAGGATAGAGAAGAGGAGCGAGGAGAAAGGAGGAAGGAGGAGGAGGAAGGAGGAAGAGGAGGGTGAGGAGGAAGGAGGAGGAGGAGGGCGAGGAGGAAGGAGGAGGAGGAGGGCGAGGAGGAAGGAGAGGTGGAATGAGGAGAGCAAGGAGGAAGAGGGCGAGGAGGAAGGAGGAGGAGGAAGGCGAGGAGTAAGGAACAGAACGAGGAGGAAGGAGAAGGAGGTAGGCTAGGAGGAAGGAAGATGAGGTAGAGGAGGAAGGAGTAGGTCTAGGAGGAAGAGGGGGGAGGGGGAAGGAGGAGGTACAAGAAGGAGGACCTCGGGGAGGGGGGAACTAAGTGGAGGAGGAGAAGAGGAGGGGTAGAAGTAGTAGAGGAAAAGGGGGAGGGCGAAGAGGAGGAGTGAGGGAAGTGGGATGAGAAGGAAGGGGAAGTGGAGGGGGTGAGGGGAGGGGGAAGAAGTAAGAGAACGGGGCGGTAAGGAGGGGGAGGGGCAAGAGAAGGGGGGATGGGGAGGAGGGCGAAAAGGAGGGGTAACAGATGGGGAAGAGGAGGAAGGGGAAGAGGAGGGGTAAGAGAAGGGGAAGAGGAGAGGGGTAAAAGAAAGGGGTAAAAAGGGGGGAGAGGGAAGAGAAGGGTGGATGAGGAGGAGGGGAGGATGGGGAAGAGAAGGAGGATGAAAATGAGGACGAAGGGGAAGAGGAGGGTGGAAGAGGGGAGGAGGGAAGAGAGGAAGGTGGTGAGGAGAAGATGGGGAGGGAGTGTAACAGGATCTGTGTGACGGCTGGGGCATGTACACTATAGGCCCACAGAGTTGCCATGACGTGTTAGGGCGCTGGATTATACAGGCATGTTTTGGTAGATGACTATGGTGTGTTCACCTTCATAAAATACAACAAGAAAAATAATGAATAAGGTAATAATGTTTTACATTAATTTATCTCTGAATTAAATTAATATTATTAAGTGAACATGCAGGTTGGTGAGGCAGCGACCGTTGTTGTGTGGGTCCCCCCCTGCTCTACCCCTGCCTTCTCTTACCCCTCCCCCTGCTCTACCCCTTCCTTCTCTTACCCCTCCCCCTGCTCAGCCCCTGCCTTCTCTTACCCCTCCCCCTGCTCAGCCCCGTGCCTTCTCTTACCCCTCCCCCTTCTCTTCCCCTCCCCCTGCTCTTCCCATTCCTTCTCTTACCCCTCCCCCTGCTCTTCCCCTTCCTTCTCTTACCCCTCTCCCTGTTCTTCCCCTTCCTCCTCATCCCCCCTCCTCTTCCCCTTCCTCCTCGCCCTCCTCCTCCTTGCCTTCCTCCTCGCCCTCCTATTCCTTCCTTCTCGCTCTCCTCCTTCTTCCTCGCCCTCTTCCTCCTTCCTTTTTGCCCTCCTCCTCCTTCCTCCTCGCCCTCCTCCTCCTCACTCTCCTCCGCCTTTCTCTTCTTCCTCCTCGCCCTCCTCCTCCTCCTCCTTCCTCCTCTTCCTTCCTCCTTGGTTTCCTCCCTCCTCCTTCCTCCTCGCCCTCCTCCTCCTCCTTCCTCCTCGTCCTCCTATTCCTTCTCGCCCTCCTCCTCGCTCTCCTTCTTCCTGGCACTCTTTCTCCTTCCTCTTTCCTTCTTCCTCCTCGCTCGCCTGCTCCTCCTTCCTCCTCGCCCTCCTCCGTCCTCCTTGCTCTCCTCCTCCTCGCCCTCCTTCCTCCTTGCTCTCCTCCTCCTTCTTCCTCCACCTCCTTCTTCCTCGCCCTCCTCCTCCTTCCTCGCCCTCATCCTTCCTCTTTGCCCTCCTCCTCCTCCCTCTCCCTCCTCGCCCTGCTACTCCTCCTTCCTCCTCGCCCTCCTCCTCCCTCCTCCTTCCTGCTCCTTTCTGCTCCCTCCACCTCTGCTTCCTCCTCCCTCCTCGCCCTCCTCCTCCTTCATCCTCGCCCACTTCCTCCTTCCTTCTCCCCCTCCTCCTCGCTTTCTTCCTCGCTCTCCTCCTCGCCCTCCTCGTCCTTCCTCCTGATGATGATGAAAATGATGAATTAACCTTTATTATGACCCTGTTTCATTTTACTAAATGTAGAAATATACTTTTATATTTCTACATTTATATAAATAACAGCAATAAAAAACTACGATTATGAAACATTTAAGGTTGCCACAAGGTTTCAAATATTTTTTAGCCAACGTTTCGTGCAATACGTTTTAGAAACTTATTTACATCCACACAAAATTACGAATCTAATGCGTGAAAACAAACGTTGCCCCTACTTTCCAACACTTTCCAGATACGTTGTGGCAAGCAAAAATGGTTTCCTGGAAACTTGCTATATTGGTTGTTATAACTGGTTAGGAAGTGTTAAAACTTGTTCGAACGTTGTACCAACGTCGTAGTTTCGGTGTGTGTTTGGCGGGACCCCAGTACAAGCGGCTGCCTGGTGGCCCTAAAGGCCACCACCAAAAACCATGTTCGTGGCTGCCCTGCATGGAACGCCCGCATATTGTAGACCATCAAGGTAACCATGGAGAGAACAGGTGACTTGAGCTACAGGGCGAGAGTCTGGGTCCACACGACACACCACGCCACCTGCCAGAAGAGACGGAGTGGATGGAAATTATAGTCCCAAACTGGCTAAAGTACCATCAAAGCATGGCCTCTGTGAACTCGAACGGCACACAATGCAGTACCACATATGTCACCGAGCAGCAGTGATCAGAGATAGCGACAGTACCACCCTCCCCAGGAAGAGTAAATGAGTGCCCATCATAACAGGCCACAAAGTCATTATAAACAGCAGTGGAGTGAAACTTCACAAGTGCCCGATGGGTAGTTAACAGTTGGAGCCCATACACATCGGCAACACAAACATGTAGCATATCCAACGGGACAATCTTAAAGGAAAGGTAAGACACACGTACAGAAAATTCCAGACCCACGGTCTCAGAGCGGCAAACAGGGGGGAGGGAGGTCACAATTGCGCTGACGCAACAAGAACACCCTCTCACAGGGAACGCCTAGCAAAGACTGGGGAGCGCTTGGCGAGCACATCTACGCCCCCTGGCGGCCAGGCCGCCAATCTCCTCAACGGATTTTTTGTAGATCACATTCACTGTGCCATCATGACAGTGAATGGCCGTAAAGTTCAGCTGGTCGATGCATAATGAACTTCTCTCAGTATTTGCTGGCAACCAATTACATCAGATTAAGTGACTGAAAGTTCATCAACCAACCTGTTATAATTACTGTTAGTTTCATTTGTTATTTTATGTTTGCCATGTATATTTCGTGTTCGAAACATCAGAAAAATGCAGTTAAAATATATAAAATTAAATATATTTTCAGGATTGGGCAATGGTACTCCAGCTTTGGGGTTCTTATGACATTGGTCATTTTCTCGAGCAGTAGAGCATTAATTGCTGACCTTATCACTTCACCTATTACCTGTATATTTTCCTTTAGTTATTGTTTCCTCAGAATATATTTTAAAATATTTCATTGTATTCAGTCCCTTCTTACCTTCCTCAGCAGCGACAGTGTTCGAGGGAGGGGGTGTGGGGCACTGGGGGTTGTTTTGACTTATTGCTAACAGCTTTGTTCACGAGGGTTACATGGGAAGTTGGACCCTCCCACCATACAACTATTTGTATAATTCATTGATTCGTGTAATGCATAACTTGATCTTGTATTATTATTTGGCAGCTTATCATTCTCGTGGTAATATATAATGTTGGGGTCTGAGCTCGCGAGCTTTCTTACACCGAAGTGTGCTTCTTACTACCACAAAGTCTTCATGATGTTGGTTTCCTCAGTTGTTGCACCGCCTCTAGGCTACTCGATGTTTAAAGGTATTGCGCTCATTTCTCTGGTAGTTCTGGATGTACCGTTCATATCATGCTAACTACTGTAAACGTTGTCAGTCTCACTCTGCCAGTTTGATACTGAATGTGCATGTTGTAAAGTGCCTATTTTGACTGGCAAGGTATTCCAGATTTCAGTTATTTGATACAGTTTAACGGGTAGTAAAGATGTGTAGTGAGGTGGCTATTATCACCTTACAGGATGGGAGAACACTCAACACTGAGACCATCACCCACAGTACCTGCTACTCATATGTTTTACCACGTGACAGTCATCTACACGACACCACTCACCATCCCTGTCCTTCTGTACTACAGAGAATGATAGCATTCACTACGTTTCATTTACATTAAAAATGAGCAAAATATAGCGACAGGTCCAAAAGAAAATTTAGCATCGTTTGTGGCACAGAAAATAAGGATTTTCTAGATATTATTCTGTGGAAGCCAATAAGAGAACAAAAACACAAACTGATCTATGTCAAAGGTACCAGCTTCACCTAGTATTTTATCAATGAACATATGATTAATAACACACTGTGAAAACATGATTTCTAATCATCCTGAAAATTAGAAGGAGCGGTACTGTAAATGGGAGAATGCAGTTCTGATAGTAAGGTGCAGAACTTTGATCTAGTTCCCATGAGTGAATCGTGTTTGGCCAATATGTAACCTGTGGTAGAGTTTTCACCTTGCGTTACGGTGCTAGAGGGGGAGGAAGGGGGAGGCCAGAGGTCGCAGTTAATGGTATTTAGTTTGTTTTTTCAATGGGAGTCCAGGCCTCGCCACTAGAGGGGGCAGTCGTCGCCACTCGCGTTCCCAGTGGTGGTTTGGCGCTGCGAGGAGGTGGTTTGGTGTTGGTGGCGTGTCAGCTGGCGGCATGGCGGCGGCTGGGAGTAGGCCGCTTCACCGTGTAGATACTGTGGGGCTTGCTTTCTCAGCTCCTGTGGACTGGCCTCTCGTAGCAGTCGCGTTACTGGATGTTTTGAATGTGAAGATCGCCGATCTTCTAGGCCTGGAGAAGCTTACGTCTATGCGTATTGCAGTGAAATTTGCCACGTCTGCCGGCTACCTGGATTTTGTGCGCCGCTACAATGATGAGACGTTTACGCTACCTGATTCTGCTGTGACTGTGCGGATGACGGATCCATGGGGCCCGCTGACTTTTGTGAGCGTGCACGGTGTGCCGGTGGATTTCCCAGAGCAGGAACTGCGTTCCGAGTTTGCCAGGTTTGGTGCGGTGGTGACGCATCGATTCACATTTTTACGTTCTGGGAGGCTGCAGGGACTCAGTCTTGGAGTGCGAACGCTTGGCATGCGACTCACCGTCGACATCCTTTCCCGGGTTTCCATCTGCGGGTTATCCATGCGAATTTTCTATCAGGGCCAGTTGCGCACCTGTTTCAGGTGTGGTAAAGAGGGCCACGTTGCGGCCGGGTGCTGCATGCCTCGCACAATGGAGCCGTCTGTATTTCATGCGGCTGATTTTCCTCCCTTGCGCTCACGTAGTGCTTAGGCTGTGGATCCTCGCTCCACAGGCTAATTTTGTACGTGAGGAGGTGGTGGTGTGTGCGGTGCCGCCCTCGCAGCCTACCCCTTCGCCTCCGACGGATTCTTCACCTGTGCTCGCTCCTGCTCCTCTGCCCGTCCTGCTATCATCGAGGGATCCCTTCCCTGTGCAGGCCCCTTCCTTGTCATCAGCTGCGCCTGTTGTCTCTCCGACTCCGGTATCCCCAGTGGGTAGAGGCATTATCCCCCATGTTGTTGAGGATGCCCTTCTGCGCAGTAGTGCGATCCCGGATGTGGGGCGGCCTGCCGCTGGCTTTTCTCGGGTGCCTCCTGTGGGGGGCGATAGTTCTGATGACCTCAGACCTGTTCCGAAGCGTTCCCGGAAGGAACGGGTTATGTCGCCCCCTCGTGCGTGGGCGGATGAGTGTGCAGACATGGATGAGGATGCTGTGTCAGGCTCTGAGTTGCCTCCTGTGTCAAGCCCTGCGCCTTCTGCTGTTGGCTCCCCTCCGTGGGAGGTTGCCCCTGGTGCCCGAGACCTCATCGTGATATTGAAGAAGGATGGGCATCGGGGGGCCTCTGCTCCTGTTCCTGGGAGAGGGGGCCCCGGTGCGTCTGCAGATTCCCCCTGTGTGCAGCCCTGTAAGCCGCCTCGTGCGTTTTCCGGTGCGCTTCCCGATGCTCGGCCCCCTGGGGAGGTGCCCCTCCCCCTCTCGCCCGGCGAGGACGTGTTAGATGAGTCTAATTCTTTGTTGGTCAGTTATGATGTCCGGGTGCGTCCTATCCCGTGTGACCCTGCTACCATTTGGATTCCGCGGGTGAAGAAATTTTTTACTGGGGTGCCGGATTTCATGCTTCGGCCGTGTGCTTCTCCTGGGCGTCCAGTATCTGATGTTCAAATGGCGGTTTGGGAGGCTTATTGCCTGCGCTTTCCGGTGCAGGAGTACCCGGATAAATATGTGTAGTCCTTGGGGTTGGTAGTGTTTCTGTGCTTCTAGCTTTCTGCCTGGGTGTGTGTAACCGGCTGTGTTTGTACCTGCGTTTGTGTGCGCGTAGGTGTTTATTCCTGGATCCAGCGTGTGCCTGTTAGGTGCTGTTTTGTTACTGTGTTTTTTCATGTTTCTTATTGTGTTTTTTGCCTCTGTGCTTGGGGTTTGCGAGGCCTAATGTTTTATGTAATAATATGTGCCTGTGTTTGGGTGGTTGGGCTGGTTGTGGTTGTTAGTGTTTTGTATTTTTGCTCTTCATTGTTATGGGTGTGGCTGTATTTTGTTATTTGTTATTTATTTCTTGTATTATTTTTTTGTGTTCTTCTTTTGTTATGTATCCAGTGTCTGTTTCGGGGTTTCCTGTTTTCTACCATGATTCATTAACTTTTGGGGTTTATGTATGTTTGGTCTGTTTTTCATGTGTTTATGGTGTATTCCCTTGTTATGTTTTCCCTGTATGTTTTCCCTGATTGTCTTCATGTATTGTTATTGTGCCTTTTTCTGTTTTGTACTTAGGATCTTTTCTAAATAAATAAAAAAAAAAGCTTCACCTAGTATTTTATCAATGAACATATGATTAATAACACACTGGGAAAACATGATTTCTAATCATTTTGAAAATTAGGAGGAGCAGTACTGTAAATGGGACAATGCAGTTCTGATAGTAAGGTGTAGAACTTTGGTCTAGTTCCCATGAGTGAATCGTGTGTGGCCAATATGTAACCTGCGTTAGAGTTGTCACCTTGCGTTACAGTGCTAGAGGGGGAGGAAGGGGGAGGCCAGAGGTCGCAGTTAATGGTATTTAGTGTGTTTGTTTTTTCAATACACGACAATCTGTCTCTCTAGTGGTTGCAGAATGCATTTTGAATGACTGAGTAGAACTCTAAGAAAGGAATAGCATTTTTGGAGATTGGACCTAAATGAATGGATTCTTTAGTAGCGGCATCTGTGAGTTAATTATAGGCAATACCAATATGATTTGGGGACCCAGCACAATTCTACAATTATATACCTACTACAGAGGTGGAATAGCCTTTATAGGATTTGTTCAAAACATGACGGAAAGGGTAAACCCCCACACTGCACCGAGCAATTTTAAGCACTAGATCAGAGGTGTGCTGAGTGCCTCAGGGCGCTCGTAGGTATAGCGTAGGATTAAAAAGTTCCATGTGGTTATTCGGGTATTAAATTGTTACGGACCCGAGTCCATCATCAGAGCATGGAGCAGTGACGACAACGCCATCTGTGAGTCCGCTCCCGAAAACCCCACAACATGGACAACACCATCTAGTGGTGACAGGATATGCCGGCAACAGGCACTGGATTCCTGTCCTAGTCAGCTCGTGACGTAGCCGCTGCTGACCTCTGGTGAGGTGGCGCTTAGACAGTGAATGCCATCTATGGAGTGAAGAGGTGGACGGTTGTGTCTAAGCTAGTAAGTGATGTTTCCTAGTGGTACCAGTACTGATGACGTGTCTGCTTGCAGAGTCGACCTGGGACTCCTGTGTTGGACGATGGATCAGTCTACCCAAGGCAGCCAAGGTCTCTTCACCAATCTGCTTTGAAGAAGCTGTGAGCCACCCCCAGATGAACTCTGGGAGTGGCTCAAATATAGCCTGCCTGAGGAGTGGCAGTGTCGGGAATCGCCTTATCCGGGGCTGGCTGGTGGAAGAGACTACCCACTGTGGTGCTGAATGAGGAGAGTGACCAGCTAGTCACACGAGGCTCCTGCGTAGGGCTCGCAACCCTAGTATCAGTCGTGGAGTGGCCTAAACAGCGTGGCTGATGGGAACCTGCCAGCTACAGGCTGGATTGTGGTTGAAGCCCATCACGACGAAGCACCCAGTGGAACTGTGATTTGGCTGGCCTGTGGCTAGGGTAGATTCGTAGCAGTCATCGTGGATTCATAGTGGGCCACGGAAGAAGGAACCAGGGCTACCCAGAGTGAGCCTCGCCGAGTATCACGTGTCTTCGGAGGAAGACGAAACTGTAGTAATAATTCCTGTGTCTTTTTACATTTGGTTACCTTACCTTGAGGTTACCTTGAGGTGCTTTCGGGGCTTAGTGTCCCCGCGGCCCGGTCGTCGACCAGGCCTCCTGGTTGCTGGACTGATCAACCAGGTTGTTAGACGCGGCTGCTCGCAGCCTGACGTATGAGTCACAGCCTGGTTGATCAGGTATCCTTTGGAGGTGCTTATCCAGTTCTCTCTTGAACACTGTGAGGGGTCGGCCAGTTATGCCCCTTATGTGTAGTGGAAGCGTGTTGAACAGTCTCGGGCCTCTGATGTTGATGGAGTTCTCTCAGGTGGGAATATATATCTATATATATGCGAACAAGCCTGAATGGTCCCCAGGACAATATGCAACTGAAAACTCACACCCCAGAAGTGACTCGAACCCATACTCCCAGGAGCAACGCAACTGGTATGTATTAAGGCGTCTTGTACATACCAGTTGCGTTGCTCCTGGGAGTATGGGTTCGAGTCACTTCTGGGGTGTGAGTTTTCAGTTATATATATATATATATATATATATATATATATATATATATATATATATATATATATATATATATATATATATATATATATATATATAAGGGTATAAAGGAATATATATAAGAGAATATACATATATTAGAAAACAGGAGTATTTGTGTACCTCCCCTATCGTTTTAACTTGCGTTACGGGCTCACCCCTTGAAAGCCTGTACTAACTTGGGGCCTGATTCCCAAACTCTACTACCATCAGAGAAGAACCCGGTTGCGTTCCAGTAGGGCCGTAACATAAATGGATGCCTGAGGCCCCCTGGTGGTGGGGAGCTCCAGGTTTAAGGTAGCAACCATGTTTGATGCATCATCTACGAGCTCCCGGTCTACGGTCAGCCGCTGAGTTGCAAAATGACTCTCATAGGACAAAATTGAAGACATGTTGTTTGATGAACGACCGATTACTAATGATTTAGATTACAGTTCAGAGAAATACTGTCATCATTTTAACACCCGTTCCTACCTTCCTTACGTAGTTAGGGTTAATCCTGCGGGTCTTCGCCCCCTTTGTACTTGGGAGCCACTGTTCACCCTAGGGGCCCCCCAGTCAACCAAGGGCTGGCTTTGAATTGTATCCCTGGCGAGTGGGGAAATCCAACGTCACCTCTGTTGCTCTCGGTCGGACTTGCCCGCTGTGACATTGGAAGAATACACAGGTAAATCCTTACCTCCTTAAGTCAAGGTCGACAGCTGGGTGTTCATACTCATGTCCCAGCAACTCTCCTCAGTGGTCATATTTGTTATCACAACCAAGGATTCAATGTCAGATGCAATGCAGTGCCACATAAATGGTCTACTCAAATAGCCCTAGAGACGAAGGCTCACTCAAACACAGTATAAAAATTGATGATAAGTTTACTGAATATAACTACACTGGATCCACATAAGGAATAATATACGTGGAACTGTCAGGCGGCGGCAACACTCCTCACCCAACTCTGGCAACACAGTCAGCTGGACGATTCAAAACTTCTGTCCTGGCCTCTTGAATCCAGCCACTTCCTCTAGCTGCCCAAAATGTCACAGAGCCCACACACATACATTAATATATATTACCTTGTGTATATATGAATACCCTGGCACCTAGCCTAATGCTACCTCACTGGCAGTAATAATAAAGACAATGCTCACGACATGAATAATACCCTAGCTCACCTAGACCAAAGGGTAATGGGAGGGAATTTATCTCCCTTAGCTCTTTCTACTACATTGTCGACATACCCTCTGGCAGGGTCGCTGAAGTCCTCGATCCTGGCGTTCGGTCCTCCGTTGATCAGGGTCCTGTATGGTCCTCAGTCAACTTGTAGATGCGCGTCCTCGTCATACTCACACTCTGTAGGCAGGTTCTCCTCCTCCTCCTCCTCCTGAGGTACTGGAGACAGGTCCCTGTACATGTCGTCTTCTTCCTCCCACACTGGAACTGTAGACATACTTACAATCTGGTTCAGTGTCTCCTTCTCAGTCTTCCAGTGGACTTGACCCCGGGCACAGCAGCTCGCCTGACGCGTTTGAACGTGGCCGGTGGGGTTTGGGGTGTCCTCCTGAACCCCGCCCGACGTTCACCTCCGCCGCAGACTCTCAGTAAAAGAGCTCTTGGCGCTCTAACACCAGCCAAGCTCTGCTTCCATGTACTTCACAGGAATCAGATAATCTCCCATGACGTCTGCAGTACTAATGCGGCTGCTTGGGTCCACTGGATGGGGCTTCCTAGCCTCCAAATTGGGAGCTCATTCGAGCGTTTCCGCTCTCGATGACGGGTTGTGACACATTGAGCCCGCAGCGCCGGACCGCCCAGAGCCCTGCGCCTTGTGACGTCACGCCGCCCGATGGCTCCTCGTCATTGGTCTATATTTTCACGTGACCCTACCTGGCGTCAGAATCAACTGACGACAGGCGTCATGCTCCTTTGGTGGGAAGTGGAAAGCCTGGACGCCATTTTGTAACACCAAAAGGGCCTAAACCACTTGTAAAATCAAACTAAATCGGAAAAAATCATTTCCAACACGATAACTTTCTATACCTTTTTATATATCAAAATGTTCCCTGAGCATCAGAGAACGTGCAAGTCGCAGAAATTCTTGATGCTCTTGATGCCGGGACAGGAAAGACATAGGGTGGGACACCATCACAGTACCTAACACAGGGGTCTGACATGAGTGATGGGGAGTATGCGGTGGACGATGTCGAGAATGTGTACAGTAAACGCACCTCGCCTGGCCTCCCACGCTGCCCTGGGTCAACACCACTGGAGTTACCATCACAATCTGTCACCGGACGTAAGTCTACTGGGTGACATGTTATGAGTCATTTTCTGGATTCAATGCCATAGGCTCAGATACAAGCAGTGTTGATAAACTGAATACAAAGGGGCTATGGTGTTACTATGCGGAGTTTTGCTGCCCCAGCACAAGCACTGCCCCTGCCCAAGGCAGTGCCAGCATCTCACGCGGCTTGACGACAATGCGTCCTCGTCATCAGGTGTTTGTGGTAGGCCTGTACTATGTTTTGCATAGTACAGGCCTACCTCCTGTACTATGCAAAACATAGTACAGGATCTCCTGTACTATGTTTTGTATCTTATCCCCTGGCATGCCCACGTGCAGCTCTAGCACAAAACGTAGTAGCCGAGGTGTTGGCGCCCGTGCTGGTGGTGATCGTGCTGGTGTTGGCACCAAAACCAAAAATACGGGTGTAATTGTTTGGCAGGATTGTGAGAATTTTGTCGCACAAATTCTAGCATTTGTTTATTCAAATGTTGGCGTGATACCCTTATTCCCCTATACTAATGAGGATATGCCTGAAATTGATTATTTTATGGCATATTTCGATCAACCATTCATGGACCATCTCGTTGCAGAGACGAACCAATAAACTCTGGGACTCCTGCTTGATGGGGTTCTTGGAGTTCTTCTACTCCCCAAGCCCGGCCTGAGGCCAGGCTCGACTTGTGAGAGTTTAGTCCACCAGGCTGTTGCTTGGAGCGGCCCGCAGGCCCACATACCCACCACAGCCCGACTGATCTGGAACTTCTCAGAAAACAGTCCAATTTTCTCTTGAAGATGTCCACGGCTGTTCCGGCAGTATTTCTTATAGTCGCTGGGAGGACGTTAAACAACTGCGGACCTCTGATGTTCATACAGTGCTCTCTGATTGTGCCTATGGCACCTCTGCTCTTCACTGGTTCAATCTTGCATTTTCTTCCATATCGTTCACTCCAGTACGTTGTTATTTTACTGTGTAGATTTGGGACCTGGCCCTCCAGTATTTTCCATGTGTATATTATTTGGTATCTCTCTCGTCTCCTTTCTACAGAAAACATTTGGAGACCTTTGAGACGATACCAATAATTTAGGTGTTTTATCTCGTCTATGCGTGCTGTATATGTTCTCTGTATTCCCTCTATTTCAGCAATCTCTCCTGCTCTGAAGGGGGAAGTGAGTACTGAGCAGTACTCTAGACGGGACAACACAAGTGACTTGAAGAGTACAACCATTGTGATGGGATCCCTGGATTTGAAAGTTTTCGTAATCCATCCGATCATTTTTCTGGCTGACGCAATATTTGCTTGGTTATGCTCCCTAAACGTTAGATCGTAGGACATCATTATTCCCAATTCCCTGACGTGCTGTTTTTCTACTATGGGATGATTCGATTGTGTTTTGTACCCTGTATTATGTTTCAGATTCTCATTTTTGCCGTACCTGAGTACCTGAAATTTATTACTGTTAAACATCATGTTATTTTCTGCTGCCCAATCGAAAACTTTGTTGACATCTGCTTGTAGTTTTTCAATGTCTTCAGCAGAGGTAATTTTCATGCTGATTTTTGTGTCATCTGCAAAGGACGACACGAAGCTGTGACGTGTATTTTTGTCTATATCTGATATGAGAATAAGGAACAGTAGCGGTGCACGGACTGTACCTTGAGGTACAGAGCTTTTAACATCACTTGGAATCGATTTTATTTGATTGACTGTTACTCTGTGTTCTGTTCGACAGGAAATTGAGTATCCAGCGTCCTACTTTTCCAGTTATTCCTATTGACCTCATTTTGTGAGCTATCACCCCATGGTCACATTTGTCGAACGCCTTTGCAAAGTCTGTGTATGCAACATCTGCATTTTGTTTTTCTTCTAGGGCTTCTGTGATTTTGTCATAGTGGTTGAGTAACTGTGACAGACAGGATCTTCCCGCTCTAAATCCATGTTGTCCTGGGTTGTGCAATTCATTGTTTTCCATAAAACTAGAAATTTGATTCCTAATCACTCTTTCAAACACTTTTATTATGTGTGATGTTAGTGCAACTGGCCAATAATTTTTTGCCAAAGCTTTACTCCCCCTCTTGTGCAATGGAGCTATATCTGCAGATTTAAGTGCTGCTGGTATCTTCCCTGTATCCAGGCTCTTTCTCCATATTACGCTGAGTACTCTCGCTACTGGTACTTTACATTTCTTTATGGATATTGAATTCCATGAGTCAGGCCCAGGAGCTGAGTGCATAGGCATATTGTCAATTTCTCTTTGAAAGTCTTCTGAGTTTGTGGTAATATCCGTTATATTATCTGCAGCTTCAATGTCATTCATAAAGAAGCTGTCTGGGTCATCAACTTTCATGTTGTTTATTGGTGTGCTAAACATAGCCTCATACTGGCTTCTTAGAATTTCACTAATCTCTTTGTTGTCCTCTGTGTACGTACCTTCATTTGGAATTAATGGTTCAATACTGGTCGAGGTTTTTGATTTTGATTTTGCGTATGTGAAAAGATTTTTCAGATTTTTCTTTATTTCTTGTATAGCTTTCTGTTCCAATTCCATTTCCTCAGACTCATATGATCGCTTCAACGTTTGTTCTATTTTTTTCGATCTCCCTGCTTAGGCATATTTTCCTTGCTTGTGATAGTTGTGTCTGCCGAAGCATTTTCGTTATTTTTTCCATCTCCCGTACAGTCGTCTGCATTCTCTTTCTACAGTGGTTCTCTTTCTGCCCCTCCTCACAGGCACGTGCTTCAAGCAGACCTTGTAAGCTTCAGCTGTCAGTTGAGCTATTCCCTGTGTAGGAATTTTGTCGCTTAGGCCCGACTCCCATTGAATGGTTGCAAGGTCTACATTTTTTTTCCCAGTCGATCCTCTTATTGTTGAAATTGAATTGATTGAATATTGCTTCTCGCTTGTTGGGTCTCTTAGACCTTCTACCGTTATTTATGATAGTTCGCACTTCAATGAGCTTATGGTCTGAGTATAAAGTATCTGAGATTGTAATGTCTCTGATTAGTTCATCATTGTTTGTGAATAACAAGTCTAGTGTGTTTTCGTTCCTAGTTGGTTCTGTAATATGTTGATTGAGCGAGAATTTGTCACAGAATCTCAAAAGTTCTCTGACCTGTGGTTGGTTATTTCCCGGGTCATTCCCTGCTATGATATTTGTGTTCGCCATTCTCCATCTTAGACTCGGTAAATTGAAACCTCCAAGGAAGATAATATCTGGAGCTGGGTTTGCTAGGTTATCAAGTATGTTCTCTATTTTGTGCATGTGCTCTGTGAATTCCTCAACCGTTGTATCTGACGGTTTATATATTAGAATAATAATTAGGTTTAGTTTCTCTACCTTAATTCCAAGTATCTCTACCACCTCATCAGTTGAGTTTAGTAGTTCTGTGCATACCAGGTCCTCTTTAAAATACAGACCAACTCCTCCCTTTGACCTAGTTTTTCTATCACATCTATATAGATTATAATTTGGAATCCAGATTTCACCATCCATGTAATCTTTTGTATGAGTTTCCGTGAATGCCCCAAATATTGAGTTTGACTCTAATAGGAGGCCATTTATGAACTTAACTTTATTTCTTGACTTTGGCTTTAAACCTTGAATGTTTGCAAATATGAATGATTGTCCATATTGTGTGTCACTTCTGGAAGGTTTTGGTAGTTCTCCCTCCTCTCTACCCTGACCCAGGGTGTGTTGTTGTGGCAATGGTTTGTCCAGTTTTGGAAGTGATACTGGGGAGTGTGGTAGTCTCTGTGTAGTATGTGAGGACTTGATGACGAACCGTAGTCCAGTCTTGGGCATTTCCCCCTCTCCATCCGTACTCCTGCCACGTTCCTGCCTGTCTGTTTCTCCCTCGGTTTCTGCCTGCCTCTAAACAATTTTCAGGGCTATTATATTGGACTTCCTTTCTTATATAGCGCTGTGTACCTCTGACGTGGAAATCAGGGCAATGAAGATCGTAGCATTTCCTCTCATTAACTGAGAGTTTGCGTAACTTAGGGTGAAAATATCTACACTCTGTATCAAAACGACATCTGCCTTTCCTTAACCAGTTTCGGCATGTCCGTGGGTGCATGAATGAGAATTCCGTGCTTCTGGGCCCATATCTACACTGTCCTTTTGCATAATACCTACAAATATTTTCATCTGTGATTGTATTATTCTTGTTTGTACCTGTGAACGACTTGGCTACCTCTGTGTTTTTTGTTCCAACTTTCTCGTTTCTGCATTCATTCTCGGTATTGCCCTTATCTTTCTCCTTGTTGCTTTCGTCTATCTCATTTGTGTTCTCATTCGTCTCTTATTTTCTCTCCTTATTCATATCGCCAGTTTGCTCTACAATATTGCCTTCATTTTTGTGTACTTCGACACTATGTCCTTCTACATTGCTACTTTGACTCTCTAAATTCTCAGTCCCTGAGTTGTGCTCAGAGTTCGTTGCTGTCTTTATATACTCTGCATATATTTCTGGTAGTTTTTGTGTGAATTGTAACCTGTGTACTTCAGGAATGTTATTCATTAGTTTGGTAATGTTTTCCCATATCTGTCTGTCACTTTGACAGATCCAGTAGTTACCTTCCCGGTTTGCAAATTGTGTAGGTAATCCTGTACAACTCAGGTGAAATCTTATGTTGCAAATGTTACATACAATGACTACAATACTCTTTCGAAGTGACTTAAGACAGCCTCCACACACCTCCATGTTGGGTTTTGTGATGTTATAATATTATATGAATATATTTATAATATTATATGTATGTATATATAATATGTATGCAGTATATTTATAATATTACATATGTTTATTTGTTCAAGTTTTTGTGTGGGTACTTATCCCTTGTGGAGAAATATGGTCCCCTTGGGGACCGTACAATTGACCGTTGTTTGTCCCAGGTCGGGGGCAGGATGCCACCGGTTGCCAGTTACTTGATTAATACACTGATTATTTGCCTGTAATATCCTAAGGGAATTTCTGCTTTCTTCCGGCTTGCAATGCTATTCACTTACTCTATTACTAGTTCCTAGCTCCACTTTCCCGTATTACCATATATATTGCCAGTATATTATCACTGAGGGAGTATACTGCTACTGCGGGACGTCCTCTACACTGTGTAGGCCTCGTGGCTGTGGTGTAAACAGCCAAGTGTGATGCCTCCTCCACAACTTTACATTTATAGTTTTTCTATGTTCAATTCTCTAACACTATCCACTAATTTATATGTTGTGTTACACGTTCCACTTCACTGTTCAACGTATCACTGCTCGCTATATTTGATATATATCGCTTATGCCTGTACACATGAGCCTGGTGGCCCTGGCTCACCACGGGGTCCCACGTTTATTCTGTATTTAACTCAAAGTTCCATTGTTAATTTCTGTATTCAACTTTGCTACGGGTCACTATGCACTTGGTGATCACTGTGGGCCGTAATCCATGGTTGTAATCCTAAAAAAGCCCGGTTTATTCCAGTGTTTTCACAGAGCGCGAGACAACACGTCCGTCCCCTCCCTCGCGAACTACGTGTCTCATGTAGTTCTACTACTCATTGACTCTGGAATTTTACCTGCCTCTCGATTGACACGTTGGAAAGACACGACTAATGAGGAAATGTATGTGATTTTAGCGTTTAGCATGAAGATGAGGCCTGCAGATAAACATGTGATCCCGGATTTTTGGAACAAAGAAAGACTTGTTCCTACCCCATTATTCAACAGGGACATGTCTCGTGATAGGTTCCTGTTGCTTCTCTGGTACCTCCACTTTGCGAACAATGCTAAGGAAAACAGGCACGACAGACTATGGAAAGTGCGGAAGATATTTAGTGAATTGAAAGGAAAGTTTCCTGACTATTTTTACCAGCACAGAGTGTCTTGACTGATGAATCGCTAGTCCTCTTCATTGGACAACTCGCGTTCAAGTAGTACATTCCATCAAAGCGGCACCAGATGAACAAATCCACAAGGGCCGTGACGAAGATTCGAACCTACGTCCGAGAGCATCATAGACGCTGCCTTAATCGACTAAGCTACGACATGGTAGTTGTGTACAGTAACTTATATGTCGAGATGGTCAAGATCCACACGGCTTCTCAAGCAGTGTCGTGAAAACACTCATGGAACCGTTGCTGAACAAGGAGTATATCATGTTCACAGACAACTATTATACCAGTGCCTTGCTAAGCAGATTCCTCCTTGTCCACAACACCGGGGTATGGGGCACTGTCAAGGCCCACAGGAGGGAAATGCTAGTGTCTGGCATTGGTATTGCAGTGGCTGATTGCCAACTGAGAAAGTATGATAAAATGTTATCAGTGTGCTGGAGGGACAGACGCGAGGTGAATATGTTGACAACTATTCACACCGGTTTCATGTTGGACATCTATTCACTTTGTAACTTTGTTGCAAAGTGAACTTTGCAACAAAGTTACCAATTTATAAACCTGATTGTGTCATTTATTATAATGTATATATTTGCGGTTTGTAGATAAATGTGACATGATGGTTGGTGCCGTCGAGTGCGTGAGAAAATCTGTGAAGTGGACAAAGAAATTGTTTTCCACCTCGTTGACATTGTAGTGCTGAACTGTTTCAACACGTATCTCGTGAAATATGGCAGGAGACAACTTATCCATACATTCAGTGTTGCTCTAGTGTTACAACTACTGGTGAGGTATGGGTGGAGGGCAATGTTGTGACGCATGGGGAGGGGGGTGCCAGTAACAAGGCCTCACTCAGTTCCAGACAGACTCAGGGGTAAAGAACAGCTTGCTCTACACACGCTTGGTTATATGCCAAGCAAAGGCACACGAGAAAAGGGTAAACATCCCTGCGTTGTTTGCAAGAACACGCAATGTACGGAACAGAAGCGAAGATACATCTGCACCTGGTGCGTTCAGTGCAAAGTTTTCTTGTGACCTGTTGACTGCTTCAGTGATTATCACACACCTACGCAGTTCTAAGTGTGTTGACTGTGATGTATAGAGTTTGTGATAGTGTTGTGGGAACCGACCTGTGAGATTTATATTTAATTTATATGAATTTATATAGAATTTATATTTACGTTAATTTATATATTTCGATAGCAATTTGTATTATGTTAAGTGGACTGTATTTCTGCAATAATCTCACAAATCGATCCATACACATTAGGGGGGTTTATATTGAATTTATATATATGCAGCCAATCAAACTACAGTATTAACTACATTTATTAGTAAATAAATTGGAGGTTCCTTATCTTATTTGTACAGCAGGCCTTAGTCCACCAGGTATAACTAGGATGTAGATACCAAATTATCCTCATTTGAGGCTGCTTCCATCACCCAGTAACTGATATACAAAGCTTGCTTCCTCTTCTTGTTCCTGTCAAAGGGCGCTAGCTGTAAAGCCAGAATCCTAATATATGACAGGTATATCAGAGAAAACATTGTATAATGATTCAGATAAGGACCAAGGCTTAGTTACCTTTTTTGAATCGATCATTTGTGTTCTCACCGGTTTGCTCAATATCTACCTAACATTAATGGCCAAAAATGATTAGATAAACGGGTTTCAGAAAAACACTTCCTTTGTGGTTGATGACAGCGTGTTGATGATGGAAGACCTTTGGTTTCCATAACACTTCGCCCAAGAGAATTTATAGGAGCCGAATTTGCCCCACTACTCTCAGGTCTTAACAACAATGGCTGACCACTTCCTTCCTCACTGACGCCTCCCTCACTTTGTAGAGATGTCAGTAACTGATAGAAGGGTCACATTTGCTTTACTTCGATACTGATAATTAAGTTAATTAAAATGGGATGTTTTTATGATGGTAAAAGTCCAAAGACTAATGTATTTAAGAATAATTCCCAGCAGAATAGCTGGTGAATTTATAATAGTATGTGGCAATGATATCCCGTTTTCTATTGACGGAAAATTCAACTACGAGCTACATTTTCTATGGGTTAACTTGTGTATGCAATGGCAGCAATATTATCTGCAATTGCATGTAATATTATTAAATGGTGTCGGATTTTCCGACAAGTGTACAATGTGTTAAATAAGTTGCAAATGTAAATAATTGAACATATAATATAGAAAATACGAATAATATTTGTGGTCACATTTGTGATACTTGTAAAACATTTTCTTTGAACAGTACGGATGTTCTATTTCCTGAATATTGTATACCTGTTCAATATACATAGAATTAGCCAGAAAAAAAAAACAAAGAAATGCATTTGTAATTGTGCAGAAAAAATGATCATAAAATTATTTGCGGCAACTCGCCGTTGTAGAATCTGGCGTGTGACTGCCTGCGGGAGGCTACGGAACAGACAACCACCCAGCTGTGATGGCACCCAACATTTTCTGGACACCACTGCGGCTAAAGTAAGTACATTTGTGCAATATTTTCAACATATATGTGATCAGAGGAGGGCATTTAACACTGTTCGAAAGAAAAATCATTTTTGGGAAAAAATTTCTTTTCAGCACACAGCGGGAATATCATATTTTAAGGCAGCACAGCACAGTGGTTAAAGAACTTCAGAGCCACATAGGGCCTGCGAGAATCAGCTTAAAAACAAATGAACCTTGCTTCATAAATAGGAACTGGCATGTATACTAGAACACATTTTGTGTAAAATTCACGAAATTTCATAAAGTTCAGCAGTAACATGAAATCGTTTACAGAGGATGGCGGCACAAACTGGTTTGATAAGGAAAAATAACTGAGCAGCCAAAGCTCTCAGCAGACTTTGACTCTTCCGTAAAATGAACAGTAGCAAGTGAATGGCAGATAAACTATTAGAAGAAAGACTATTTCATAATTGTAGAAAGACTCTCATGAGATATGTTAATACTGATCACGGATCTTAAAGCGACGCAACGCCGGTTGCCTGAGAAGTTTAGGGATGCTGATTCCATGCCGTTGTGCACCTTTAATATTTTATTCTAAGTGAATGCTCTGGCTTGGAGAAGGATGAAAAGAACCAAAGCCCGAGTGCAAGCTGTGCGAAACACCGCGCTAGACTATGATGGGAAGGGAAGGGAACTATCAGGGGAAAAGCGCAAAGCCATTACGACTACATAGCATTTGGAAGGGGTCAGGATAAAGATTTGGGATGGGACGATGGGTCAGGATAAAGATTTGGGATGTGACAGGGGGGAAGGAATGGTGCCCAACCACTTGTGGACGGTCGGGGATTGAACGCCGACCTGCATGTAGCGAGACCGTCGCTCTACCGTCCAGCCCAAGTGGTTGGACATGGGTCAATGGAGACCCCCAATGAATATGTGAAACAGCTATAGTGTAGTCAGATGGCATTAGAGAGCATAAACAAAAACCCGTTCACTATCTGCAAGTCCCCCTTCCTCCCCTCTCACAAAATATAAGTAAGGTAAGACTTTGAGAACTTTGACCCAGAGATAATTGACATAGAACGAACAAGACAAGTTGAAGTAAGGGTCCAAAAATTTTGCATACATGCTGGTGAGAGTAGCATGGAAGGAGAGGTGTTGGTGAGAGTAGCATGGAAGGAGAGGTGCTGGTGAGAGTAGCATGGAAGGAGAGGTGCTGGTGAGAGTAGCATGGAAGGAGAGGTGCTGGTGAGAGTAGCATGGAAGGAGAGGTGCTGGTGAGAGTAGCATGGAAGAAGAGGTGTTGGTGAGAGTAACATGGAAGGAGAGGTGTTGGTGAGAGTAACATGGAAGGAGAGGTGCTGGTGAGAGTAGCATGGAAGGAGAGGTGTTGGTGAGAGTAGCATGGAAGGAGAGGTGCTGTTGAGAGTAGCATGGAAGGAGAGGTGTTGGTGAGAGTAGCATAGAAGGAGAGGTGCTGGTGAGAGTAGCATGGAAGGAGAGGTGTTGGTGAGAGTAACATGGAAGGAGAGGTGCTGGTGAGAGTAGCATGGAAGGAGAGGTGTTGGTGAGAGTAACATGGAAGGAGAGGTGTTGGTGAGAGTAGCATGGAAGGAGAGGTGCTGGTGAGAGTAACATGGAAGGAGAGGTGCTGGTGAGAGTAACATGGAAGGAGAGGTGCTGGTGAGAGTAGCATGGAGGGAGAGGTGCTGGTGAGAGTAGCATGGAAGGAGAGGTGTTGGTGAGAGTAACATGGAAAGAGAGGTGTTGGTGAGAATAACATGGAAAGAGAGGTGCTGGTGAGAGTAGTGTGGAAGGAGAGGTGCTGGTGAGAGTAGTGTGGAAGGAGAGGTGCTGGTGAGAGTACAGAATTGCGAAAGGGCCACAATGGGATCGTAATAACAGAGAGAGAGGCAATGAGTGAAATACTAAAAGGGCTAGAGATGGAAAACGCTGAACAAAGCATTGAGAAGGTGTTAAGGAAGAGAGAGCAATGACGACAGAAGCAAGGAAGAAACTTAGGGTGAGAGGAGAAAAACAGTAAATCACAGCCCAAAACACAACGTTGCAGAGGTGAGAGGAGAACCCACAACCAGCAACCCAGTAACACCAGAAGGGACGGCCACATCACCACCCTCCTCTGCATTGAAATCCCTCTCTAGCCCGAACCCTCTCTGCCCTCACTCAAATACTCAGCCAACCCTCCGTCCCCCTCACCCCATACCCGTCCTGCTACCCCTCTCCCACTCCTACCATGCCCCCTCTCCCTCTCCTCCCTTTTCCTCCTCCCTCTTCATCCCTTACCTTCCCTGTTCCTCCCTTTACTTGACCCCTCATCCCTCTCCCCAATATCATCTGAGACCCTGTTAAAACCACCTCACAAATCCTAACAGCTATGGAACAGCTTCTCCCATCAGCAGAACGCTCACCAAGAAGGGGACATGAGAAGGAACAGAAGAAAGTGAGTGTCAAGGCCATGGACACTAACGTAAATGATAATACAAAAAAAAATAAATGAACCTGGAGAATGAGTACTAGAAGAAAACCCAGACATAATAACACTCACAAAAACAGAGCTAACGAAAACCATAACAAATGCAGTGTTTCTACAGGAGTACTATGGTGTGAGGAAAGATAGAGAAGGAAGAGGAGGTGATGGTGTAGCTCTGCTGATAAGAAAAGGCTGGAGTTATGAGGAGATGGTTATTCAGGGCTGTAAAAGTTTCAGAGACTACATAACAGGTACCTTAGCAATTGGTGGAGAACAACTTATAATCGTAGTCACATTTAACTCCCCTACATATTGACAGACGATCCAGACAAGAATATGACAAAAAACATGGCCACCATTAATATAATAAAGAGAGCAGCTTCTGTTGCTAGCAGGAAAGGATCTGGACTACTAATCATGGGGGACTTCAACCACAGGAAGATAGATTGGGAGAACAGAGACCCCACTCGGAGACATGGAAAACCAGACACATGAAGAGCTAAGCTGCTGGCTGTGGCAACAAGAAACTTTCAAAGCCAACACATCAAGGAACTGACAAGAATGAGAGGGAAAGATGAACTAGCCATGATTGATCTGATATTTACCCTAAAGGCGTGGAATATAAGGGAAGTTTAGTTGGAAGCACCCTTGGGAATGAGTAATTACAGTGTATAGATCCTTGAGTACCTGGTAAAACTTGGAATTATCTCCCCCCCCCAAAAAAAAAAAGAATAGGAAACAGAGGGCTGGCGTTTCAAAAGGGGAATTATGAGGTGATTAGAAGTTTCCTAAAGGATATACCATAGGACACAGAACTCAGAGCTACGTCCGAACAAGACATAATGGACTATGTCATCCAAAAGTGTCAGGAGGCAGTAAACAAGTTATCCCGGCCCAAAAGCGAAAATCCAAGAAGCAGAAGATGAATCCGTTGTATAGTTAGGCATTTATGGAAGCAAAGGAAGAGAACAAAAGGGCGTGGAGGAACTTCCAGAATAACAGTACACCAGAGATCAGTGAGAGATACCTGAGAACCAGGAATGAGTATGTTAGTGTGAGAAGAGAAGCAGAAAAAAAAATGTAAATAGTATAGCAAATAAAGCCAAGACCGAACCCATGCTACCCAACAGTCACATCAGGAGGAAAACAACAGTGAAAGAACAGGTGGCAAAACATAAAAGGGTTGAGGACAGGTATACAGAATATGACAAAGAGGTGTGTGAAGAACTCAACAAGTGGTTCCAGGAGGTCTTCACAATAGAACGAGGTGAGGTCACTGCGTTAGGAAAGGTGCAGTTAACCTGGCGGCCTTGGAAGGGTTGGAAATTACCAGAGATGAGGTCAAGACAGAATCTCACCATGGGTATTGAAAGAGTGTGCAGAAGCACTTTGCTTGCCACTCTCCATAGTGTATAGTAGTATACTATATATATAGTGTATAATAGAGACAGAAGACCTACCAGAAATTATGGAAAACAGCTAATGTATTCCCAATATACAAAAAGAGAGACAGACAAGAGGCACTGAACAACAGGCCAGTGTCCTTAACCTGTATACTGTGCAATGTTATGGCGAAGATCGTGAGAAAAAACAAATAGTAACAAATCTGAAGAGAAGAGCCCTGACTTGACAAATCGCCAACATGGGTTCTGGGATGATAAATCTTGCCTTACTGGCTTAATAGAATTCTACAACCAGGTGATAAAGATTAAGCAAGAAAGAGAAGGATGGGCAGACTGCATTTTCTTGGAATGCTGGAAAGCCTTTCGCACAGTACCCCATATGAGGCTGGTACATAAGCTCGAGAAACAAGCAGGAGTAACTGGTAAGGTGCTCCAGAGGATAAGGGAGTACCAAAGCAATAAGAAGCAGAGTTACATTGAGGGGTGATACCTCAGATTGGCGTAAAATCACCATTGGAGTCCCATAGGGCTCTGTACTCGGTCCTATCCTGTTTCTGATATACGTAAATGATCTCCTACAGAGTACACACCCATTCCTCTCAATGTTTGCTGACGATGCCAAACTTTCCTCCTCAGTTCTCTCCTGCCTATTTATTGCCTGTCTCTACCTCCTCATCACAATCGACTTGAGAAGAGAATGGTCCAAGACGGACCGAAACGTCGTCGTCCCTTCAACTTCTAGTGTGTGGTCTGGTCAACACGATGCCAAAATTATGAGTAGGATTAAGACAGAGGAGGACTGCGTGAGGCTTCAGGAACACCTAGGCAAACTGAAGAAATGGTCGAACAAATGGTTGCAAGAGTTTAACCCAAGAAAATGTAATGTAATGAAGATGGGTGTAGGGAGCAGAAGGCCAGATGCAAGGAATCATTTGGGAGATGAAGTTCTTCAAGAGTTAGAGAGAAAGAAAGATTTGGGGGTTGATAACATGCCAGATCTATCCCTTGAAGCCCACACCAAGAGGATAACATCAGTGGTATATGCCAGACTGACCAACATAAGAACGGCTGCTAGAAACTTGTGTAAGGAATTATTCAGAACTTTGAACACCATATGTCAGACAAATCCTGGAGTATGCAGCTCCAGCATGGAGTCCATATCTAGTTAACCATAAAACTAAACTGGAAAAGGTTCAAGACTAGTACCTGAACTCCAATGTATGAGCTCCAAGGAGAGGCCACAGGAATTAAACCTGACGTCGCTGAAAGACAGAAGAGTTAGCGGGGACATGATCACCACATACAAGATTCACAAAGGAATTTATAGGGCAGATAAAGACAGGCTATTTAACAATGGGGCACACCCACAAGGGGACGCTAGAGTACCCAATTGAGCCACAGAGATATTAGAAAGAACTTTTTTGGTGTCAGAGTAGTTGACAAATCGAATGCATTAGGAAGGGAAGTGGTGAAAGCAGAGTGCATAAACAGTTTCAAGTCTAAATATTAAGCCAATAAGGCAAGATTTATCCTCCCTGAACCCATGTTGGCGATGTATCAGGCCAAGGCCCTTCTCTCCAGATGTGTTACTATGTTTTTACTCAAGATCTTCGCCATCACATTGCATGGTATACAGGTTAAGGACACTGGCCTGTAGTTCAGTGCCTCTTGTCTGTCTCTCTCTTTTTGTATATTTGAAATACATTACCATTCTTCCATATTTCTGGTATGTCTCCCGTCTCTAATGACCTACAATTCACTATGAAGAGTGGCAAGCAAAATGCTTCTGCACACTCTTTCAATACCCATGGTGAGATTCCGTCTGGACCAACAGCCTTACTCACGTCCAGATCCAACAGATATCTCTTGACCTCATCTCTTGTAATTTCGAACCCTTCCAAGGCCGCCTTGTTTACTGCCTCCTTTCCTAATGCAGTGATCTCACCTCGTTCTGCTGTGAAGACCTCCTGGAACCACCAGTTGAGTACTTCACACACCTCTTTGTCATACTCTGTATACCTGTCCTCACCCATTCTACATTTCATCACCTGTTCCTTCACTGTTGTTTTCCTCTTGATTTGACTGTGGAGTAGCCTTGGATCTGTGTTTTTTTTTTGCCATATCATTTTCATACTTTTTATCTGCTTCTCTTCTCACACAAACATACTCATTCCTGGTTCTCAGGTACCTCTGTATTTGACAGGCGCGTACCATCGGCACGGGCCCACTTTCCTTCCTCTGCTGGCAACACTTCATTCATGTCCAAACACAGAACCAATTTCCCTTCTTGCGACTGTGTTGTTCCTTTCACTATCACACTCTCCTGCTCCTCAGGGAAGTACAGCTTTGAACAGTTGATATGACAAACCTGTGTCTTGTGGGAGCGATTCGGCTTGCTGATCTCATAACTTACCGGACCCACACACCTGACAACCAAGTTGTTACGGCCCTACTGGGACGCAACCGGGTTCTTCTCTGATGGGAGTAGAGTTTGGGAATCCAGCCCCAAGTTAGTAGAGGCTTTCAAGGGGTGAGCCCCGTAACGCAAGTTAAAACAATAGGGGAGGTACACAAATACTCTAGTTTTCTGATATATGTATATTCTCTTATATATATTCCTTTATACCCTTATATATATATATATATATATATATATATATATATATATATATATATATATATATATATATATATAAATATATATGTATATATATATATATATATATATATATATATATATATATATATATATATATATATATATATATATATATATATATATACATATATATGTATATATATATATATATATATATATATATATATATATATATATATATATATATATATATATATACATATATATGTATATATATATATATATATATATATATATATATATATATATATATATATATATATATATATATATATATATATATATATATATATGTCGTACCTAGTAGCCAGAACGCACTTCTCAGCCTACTATGCAAGGCCCGTTTTGCCTAATAAGCCAAGTTTTCATGAATTAATTGTTTTTCGACTACCTAACCTATATATATATATATATATATATATATGTATATACATATATATATATATATATATACATATATATATATATATATATATATATATATATATATATATATATATATATATATATATATATATATATATATATATATATATATATATATATATATATGTCGTACCTAGTAGCCAGAACGCACTTCTCAGCCTACTATGCAAGGCCCGTTTTGCCTAATAAGCCAAGTTTTCATGAATTAATTGTTTTTCGACTACCTAACCTACCTAACCTAACCTAACCTAACTTTTTCGGCTACCTAACCTAACCTATAGAGATAGGTTAGGTTAGGTTAGGTAGGGTTGGTTAGGTTCGGTCATATATCTACGTTAATTTTAACTCCAATAAAAAAAAAATTACCTCATACATAATGAAATGGGCAGCTTTATCAATTCATAAGAAAAAAATTTGAAAAAAGATAATAATTCAGGAAAACTTGGCTTGTTAGGCAAATCGGGCCTTGCATAGTAGGCTGAGAAGTGCGTTCTGGCTATTAGGTACGACATATATATATTTATATATATATATATATATATATATATATATATATATATATATATATATATACATATATATATATATATATATTTTTTTTTTTTTTTCAATAGGGAAGGGAGTACCACCTCTGGCTGGAAGAAGTGGGACCCATAGCCTCGGAGGAAACCACACATAACGCTTTGGAGGGAATGTAGGTCCCCTCCAATACAGTTTCTGTGTGCTTTTCTCCTACCACTCCCTTCCCTTTTTTTTTTTCCTTTATTGTGTATTTAAAGGTTACAAAACATACAAGACAAATGCCTAAAGGTTATGGATCTCTTGAAGCTCCTCCGCTTCTGGACAGGAACCGAGGACGCAGCAAGCATTTCCCCTCTGGATCGCCACACTGAGACGCTGAAACAAAAAACTGGAAGCCCTTGGGTCTCTGGTGACGTCAATGAGCTTGGAACCCAATTCCTTGAGAAATCCCAAGGCACTCTTGCCCCAGGGGCCATGCGTCTCAGACGCTATGGGAACAAAGAGGTATTGACCTTCCAGTCGCCTGTACTTGAGTGATTTTCCTGTTTCCCTGTGGTTGGCCGCCCCACCTGCTTGATCAGCTCCGAAGTGTACATAGGTGTCAGCCAGGGTGGATACACATGTGTAGTCCCACACCAACTGTCTACCCTCCTTCCGTGAGTATATGGTGATGCCATCAGGGCGAAGTGCGGGGAAATCCGGGTTTTGGACCCCTAGGATGCGAGGTTCTCTCTCCGCTGGGCACCCAGCTGAGACGAGGCTTCTCTTGATGATGTCATTGACCTCGCTGTGTCTTGCATGCCAGCCCTTTGTGCTTCCGCAGTGCAACCCATGCAGTCCGTATTGGTCTGCTTCCACCCTGTTGCAAATACACTTGTATTCAGTGTGAATTGGGGCACCAAGGCGGAGGGCCACTGCTACACGAAGGGATTCTGGATCTAGGCGCGTGCCCATTGCTGACATGGGTACTGCCAGGAGGAAGTCTCCTGCATGGGGGGCACGCACTGCTCTGAGGCGGGCTTTCTCCTTGTCTGATGTTGCGGCGCTGAGCATGGCATCAGCTACTTTTTCCACTAGAGGGTGGTCCCAGCCGGACTGTTTGTGTTGTTTTGTTGGCTCTATAATGGTGGCTGGGGCTGCAAGAACATCCCACTGATTTGAACATTCAGTGAAAGCAGGATCGTGTATTCCTGCTGAATCTCTCAGGGTTGCAGGTAAAATATCTCTGACGAGGTCGTGCGATGCATGAGAGGAGGAAAGGAAGGCTGGTAGAGCAATTTGGGAGGCTGTGCGGACACCAAGGCCGCCGAGTCTTACAGGAAGGGTTGCTTGCTCCCACTGAGAGTCGTCCAATGGCAGGTTCAAGACTTTCACCAGCATGGACCTCAGAAGGGTGTCATACACATTTAACTTAGGGCTGCTGTAGGATGGAGAACATCTCAGAAAGTAGGTCAACTTAGGGAGAGACAGGCATCTTGTAAGGAGAAAGAGAGCATCATGGGCATCAGTCTTGTCAATCCTGTCCAGCATTCTCTTTAGGTCAGTGATTTTTGCAGCCAGGACCTCCTCGATTGCTTGTGGGCCAATGGGGGCACCCAGGAGAGTGCAGTCCGGTGGCTCGACAACGAGAATGTCTGGAAGAACATTTTGTATTTGCCCAGTGATGTCTGGGTTGCGGGAGATTATTTCACATTTGGATGCATTAAGAATGAGGCCTAAGGCTGCTCCCTGCTCCTGGATTTTCCTTATATCCTCCAAAATGGTTTCTGGAGTTCCAGCTAGAGTGCCATCATCCAGGTACCAGATGTTTAGCTCGCTTGTCAGACTATCAGTGACCTCTTTGATAGCTAGGCAGAAAAGGAGGGGGGCTAAGGGGTCACCTTGTTGGACATATATATATATATATATATATATATATATATATATATATATATATATATATATATATATATATATATATTCATCATATGTAAAACTCCATTTACTCCATCATATGTAAAAAGACGCAGGAATTATTACTACAGTATTATATAAAGTTTTAGTCTTCCTCTGAAAACACTTGACACTCTGTCACGCTCACTCTGGGCAGCCCTGGTTTCTTCTTCCGTGGCCCACGATGACTACTACGAATCTACCCTGGCCATAGGCCAGCCAAATCACAGTCCCACTGGGTGCTTCGTCATGATGGCCTTCAACCACAATCCAGCCTGTAGCTGGCAGGTACCAATCAGCCTCGCTGTTTAGGCCACTCTACGACTGATGCTAGGGTTGCGAGCCCTAGGCAGGAGCCTCGTGTGACTCGCTGGTCACTTTCCTCATTCAACACCACAGTGGGTAGTCTCTTCCACCAGCCAGCCCCGGATAAGGCGGTTCCCGACACTGCCACTCTTCAGGCAGGCTATTGCACTCTCAACCGAGTTCGTCCGGGGGTGGCTCACAACTTCTTCAAAGAAGACTGGTGAAGATACCTTGTCTGCCTTGGGTAGACTGATCCATCATCCAACACAGGAGTCCCAGGTTGACTCTGAAACCAGACACGTCATTAGTATACTGGGACACTACCTGGGACCATTAGGAAACATCACTTACTAGCTTAGACAGAAACGTCCACCTCTTCACTCCATAGATGGCGTTCACTGTCTAAGCACTACCTCACCAGAGGTCAGCAGCGGCTACTCCACGAGCCAATTAAGACGGGAATCCAGCGCCTATTGCCGGCATATCCTGTCCTCACTAGATGGCGTTGTCCATGGTGTGATGTTTTCGGCAGCCGACTCACAGATGGCGCGAACTCCAAGGCTTCGTGCTCGGGCGAGAAAGTTTGGTTCGTATCACCTCCCCACCAAAAGAATTTGGTTTGGGTTCTAAAAACAAAGGAAACAAAACAAATTAATCAGTAGTTTAGATGCATCAGCTACAACGTTATCCACTCCTTTGATGTGCTCAATCTGGATGGGATATTGTTGCAGATGTAGACTCCATCTGGTGAGTCGAAGATTTTTCTGTTTAAACTGGGCGAGAAACTTTAGAGGGTTATGGTCAGTTCGTACTAGGATAGGATGACTATTACTAGTTAGATACACTTCAAAGTGTTGGACTGAACTGATTAAAGCCAACGTCTCTTTTTCTGTGACGGAATAGTTGAGCTGACTGGGGGTAAACTTCTTAGAATGGTAGGCTACAGGATGTTCCACCCCTTTTTCATCCGTCTGAGATAATATGGACCCCAAGCCATAGTCGGAAGCGTCGACTGTCAGGATAAATCTATCCTCAAAACTCGGGGACCTGAGGATTGGAGAAGAGATTAGAATTGCCTTGAGGCTCTCAAAAGCTTCCTGGCAATACTCATCCCACAACAGTTTCACACCCTTCCTCAAAAGATTTGTTAGGGGGGCGGCGATGGACGAAAAGTTAGGGACAAACTTACGGTAGAACCCAGCCATGCCAAGGAAACGCAAGATGTCCTTCCTGGTGGCTGGTGTAGGGTACTGGACTATTGCCTCCACCTTGCTGGCTTTTGGCGCAATCCATCCTCCTCCAACCTTATGACCTAAAAAGATGACAGAGGTTTTGATAAACTCAGATTTGTGCAGGTTGACTACCAACCCTGACTGGAGCATGGCCTCGAAGAAGTCCTCTATGTGACGTAGATGGTCCTGCTAATTAACATCATATATTAATACATCATCGATGTAGACCAAGGTGTTCTCTACGTCACGCTACACAATACCCATCAGCCTCTGGAAGGTGGATGCTGCGTTTTTCATCCCAAACGGCATCCCATTGGGTCGAGTCAAGGTCGAGGGAGGGGGTAGACGTACCGTGCGCGCTCCGTTAAAATCGTGACATTAACAGGGATTCGTAGGACTACTGCCGTGGATTACTGATTACAGACATAACAAAGTGCATAGTGATCCGCTGGAAAATTGAAAATAGTCATTAACAATAGAACTTTGTGTTAAATAGAGAATAAACGGGAGACCGCGTGTGAGCCAGTGAACGAGGCTTTGTGTACATGCGTGTATTAGGAAAAAAAAAAAATAGTGAACGGTGATTCGTGGAACAGTGATGTGGAACGGGTATCACAACAACATATAAGTTGGAAGTGAATATTATAAATATAGAACACTAGAAATATAGAATAGTGGCAAGAGGCGGCATCAGTGGTTATAAATCGGGTAACTGGAAACTGGTGACATCAACCTGGGACAACAAGAGGTCACCTGTACTGACCGGGGGACCAGCCTCGCTACCTACGCTAAGTACCTGCCATAAAGTTTGAACAAAATAACACACATAATATTACAAATATACGATATACATATAATATTATAATATTAAACATATAAATATATATACATATATATTGTTACAAATATACAATATACATATAATATTATAAATATATAGATATATACAACAAAACAAGGCAATATGGGAGTAAATAAACAAATCTGTGGCCACTGTAACAACTTCTTAAAGACGAAGGTAACGGGAATTGAATGTTATATCTGTAAGACTAGATTCCATTCAGCTTGTACAGGAGTGAGTAACACTACGGCACTGAGAGATGGCCACTTGCTCTGGGTGTGTAAAAATGACCTGCCAGCTTGGAATATCCTAAAAAACCTTCTAGATAACATGACGCATGATCGGAAAACATCATTCATTGGAAGCCTACCAGCCATCCAGAAGGAGTGGGAAAGGAACAACAATTCTAATATACAAGGGGCGGAGGATATAGTCAGGGATGAAACTGAGGCTGAAACTCAGGAAGTTGTAAACTCTGACTCAGTAGGCCAGGATGTAGATGACAGTAAACTAGAAAGTGTACCAGACAGCACTGTCAGCTCGATAGGTACAGACACCACGACGGTTCTCGATAGAGCAATTCAGAACAGAAGGACAGACTTATGCAAATTTTATGCAAAGGGCATATGCAGACATAGATATGCTGGTAATAAGAAAGGATTAGAATGCAGTTACCAACATCCCAAAAAATGTTTAAATATGCTTAGGAAAGGTGAGTGTCGATTTGGATCAATATGTAGGTTTTTCCATCCTGACATGTGCCAAACCTCACTGGAGGACAGAAAATGCTATGACCTCAGCTGCCCACACTTTCACGTGAAAGGCACGGAACGCTACATAAAGAGTGGCAAGCAGGATAATGAATTTGGAGAAAACTCTATAAATTTTTTATACCAGACCGGCAGAGAATTCAAAAGGAGCAGCATGGAGAATGTATGGAACTAGATGCCAGATCCACTTGCATTCCAGAATTACAGGTACAATTACCCACCGAAAGGGAACTACAACTACGACAGAAAACTGCCCTACAACAATCAGTACTGGTCAGAACAAACTCATTATGTCCACGAATAATGGACCTGCCGAAAAAGTCTCCCATTCAAACTATCACTAATAGAGTAACCTCATTCATCTTTGCCAACATACAAGGACTGAAAACAAGAACAAACAACAAAGGACAGTTCATAAATGGCCTCCTCACGGAGTCAAATGCAGTATTTGGAGCTTTCACAGAAACCCATGCAGGGGAATTGTTGGACAGTGAGATCTGGATTCCAGGATATAACCTATACAGGTGTGATAGGAAAATTAGGTCACATGGAGGAGTGGGTCTGTATATTAGGGAAGACCTTGTATGCTCGGAGCTCCTAAACGTTACAAATGAGGTGGTAGAGGTACTGGGATTGAAAATAGAGAACATAAATTTAGTGATTATACTAATATACAAACCGCCAGATGCAACGGCTGAGGAATTCACAGAACAGATAAGCAAAATAGAGAATAGCCTTGATAATTTGGAGAACCCGATACCTGATATTATCTTCCTAGGTGACTTCAACTTGCCTAGTCTCAGGTGGAAAATAGCAAACAATAATATTACACCAGGAAATATATGAGGACCTAACCAACCACAGATTAGAGAACTACTTAGATTCTGTGACAAATTTTCACTCAATCAGCAGATATCGGAGCCAACGAGAAATGAAAATATTCTAGATCTGGTCTTTACGAACAATGAAGACATTATCAGAGACATTACGATATCAGATACCACATATTCAGATCACAAACTCATTGAAGTGCAAACTACCATCAATACTCAGAATAGACCTAAAACGTTGATAAAGCGAGAGGGGCTATTCAATAAATTCAATTTTAATAATAAAAGGATAGACTGGGAGATAATAAACAGGGAACTGTCACGTGGGGGTGGGTGGTCCGGGGCTCTGCTAACACTCGGCTGCTAGGGGCTCAAAGGCCCAAATACTCAGCCCCTCCGACTCCCTGGATTCACCGGAGTCTCCTTGGTCACACAAGAGAGGACCAACAATGCCCACCTCCGCAGGTCTTTGCTTCCACCGCAAAGGGGTGCCACTGATTCACCCTGGAAGCCCTTCAGTCAAACACGGGGAAACTGCTGTTAACAGTTCCGGCCTAGACCCGTGGGGGAGTGAAGGAAGACTCAGGCTTACCTATAACCATAACCTCCCTGAGTCTTGCCTGCCAGACAAAAAAAAGGTTGCAGGAACTCCTTTCCCGCCTGTCTTCTCTATCTTCCTCTTAGCAAGGTCGCCAGCTGGGTTATTATATCTGCACCCCAGCAATGCAGTTCAGTGGGTGTATTATATATTGTTTGTAGCCAGAAATGTATGCTCATAGAGAAATATCATAAATGGAGGCACACTCAAACACAGTAATAAAATGTGTGGATTTACTGATGCAAATTACATGAACACACACACACAATCCCAAGTAATACATGAATATGGAATATGGATAATGAGTCTGGAGATCGTCAGCCTCTTCTTCCACGACCTCCAACACTCCTTCAACTGGGCAGGAAGACAGGAGTCTCACACTCTCACAGGAGGGCCTCTTCACCACGTCGGCACCTCTTCTTCACTGTCCTGCCATCCATACACACTGTCCTCTCTGACAGTCCTGGACACAAGCTGCTTTGCAGCCTATTCTACTATTAAAGTAATAAAGTCTTGCTGCCACATACACAAGTAAATATTGTGGCCTAACTAGCCTACTCATACAAGGGGTAATGTGAGGGAAAATGATCTACCTTACACTCCTGGCTCACGACGCCCGTCCCTCGATGGTGTGAGGTTCCCACGCTTCCTTGGGTCGATCCTTGACGATCCAGGACGTTCCACAGGTCCTCAGGTGTCGTGAAGCCTTCGCGTCGTCGCCGTTCCAATCCCTGAGATTCAGCTGCCCCAATCCTGGTTCATCGATGGGCGCTGAGCTAATCACTATTTTTCCCCACACTCGCCTCTCCCACAGGGCGTTGCTCCGTGTCCTAGGCACGGTGTCGTCCTTCCAAGATTCTCAGTGGACGTGACCCCAGTCACAGCTAGGCCTGCCCGCCCACCTTCCAGACCTCAACGTCCAGCCAGCGGCGCCGCCCAGCGTCGTCGCCGACTATTTTGCAAGTTTGGCACTTCTCTGCTCAATGAACTTGGTTCCTCTTTTGCTTCCCAGAAGCGCAGGGTCTCCAATAACTATAATGGGCTGCGATGGCCAGCTCAATCCACTGAACAAGGCTTGCAGAGCCTCCAATCCTTGGGAGCAGACCGAGACGCGTCCTGTCGCTTACAAGGTCAGTACCACTCTCACGTTGGCGCCGCCCGGGGCATTCGGTGACGTCATGGCGGGCCCTGATTTGTCACCCGCGACCTACGTCGGCCAATCCGCGATCGACTAATGTCCCTTCCAAAAGGTCATATCTGCCGTAGGGGATACTGTTTCATTTTATAACAGGGCGCCAATTTTCCTTTATTTACAACTCATAATATAACTTCCTTCCCTTAACTGGCAGCCGGTCTGGTCGCCACATATATCATTAGACTCCCTGAACCTCAGAGAATCAGTAGGGAGAGCTGATATGACTCTTTAAGCCGGCAAACGAAAGAAATAGGAGAGGGCACCGTAACATACCCCTCCCCTTAAAATAAGAGTCATATCGGAAGAGCAGCACTCAAGAGGGCAATCTATACTCTTGCTCCCTCCGTTCCTGAAGTGTCACTCCTCCAGTTGGTGACGTGGCTCGTACCACCTTGCCAGTCACTTGCCTCATTATATCTCCACCTCGCATAGTACCGGGTGTGATGGGTGTTCCCTGAACACCTACAGGAAATCCTCTCTCCGTGTCTACGAGTGTACTCCAACGGCTCGTTACCACTGTAAGATTCAGTGCACGCAGCGCCTCCACCGCGTCGTGCACTCCGAGATAGTCTTGCATTTCCACTGCGTCCTACAGGTACTCCATGTTTCCTCTCATGATCTCCTCTTCGCCAATCTTCTCTCTTCTCGGTTCCTCTTCTCCCGTAGGTGCGTTGTCTCCTCACAGTGGCACTTGTAACCTGCACTCCATCCAGCAGCTTCCTCTCTTCCACACTAGGCTTTTGCGATGGCCCAATGCCCCTCTGGTTAGGCTGGCGCCTACCCTGGGTGTACCTATTCCCTGCTTTCTTCGTATTTCCTTTCCTATACCATTCGCTCCTTCGTTCCCGACGAACATCTTCACTCCTCCATGAGATTCTCTTCCCTGCAGACGTCTTCTTCGGTTCGTGGTTGGGCTCATCCACCTCCCTGTGGCTCACCTCACCACGGTGGTTCATCTTGCACCTACCACTATTCATCTGGCCGGCATAGGGTGCCTTGCGTCGTGGCTCCTCCACTCTGCCCCTCACTGCCGTTCGCTCATCCACTGAGCTTACTTTATTCACGTTTCTGTATGGAGGGAGTGCGGTCTGCAGCCTCTTCACCGCCCCAGGCGTTTGTATAGCTGCTCCTCGCCACTCCTCCACACGCATCATCAGGCTCAGTCGGAGGTCCCCGTCGGGGTTTTCCACAACCTCCGACGACCTCTCTGCTCTCTCGCCCTCGTTGTCGTCGTCTCTGGCGACGTTTTCCCTGGCGAAGTCGGCTTCCTCACCACCATCTGGAACGACCGATACCTCACCTGGCAGGGTTGTACCGCTGCTTGCAACATAGGCACTCCTGGCCCAATCGGGTTGTATCCTGCCTCCTCCGAGGTCATTACCCAGCACCATCTGTACATGCTCTAGGGGTAATTTAGGGGCTACAGCTACTATAGCTTTCTCGACTCCGCAGTCGGCAATCAGCTGTACTTCGTGAAGTGGCAACCTGTATTCCTCCCCCACACTGCGTATCCTCACCACTCCCACAGGTGAATCATTAAATTCCTTGGGGAGAATACTCCTGGTCACCATACTTATGTCAGCACCCGTATCTCGAAGCACGGCAACCTCCACTGGGTCTGACTTTCCAAACTTCACGTTGGCCCCGAAAACGAAGGGATGTTCACCCAACTTCATTTCCCAACCATTCACGTTGGGTCCACTATAATATGGGGTGTGAACAAACACTCTCTCCTCTTCCAACATTAATCCTACATTCCTTTGGTGCTCCTCACACTCGCAGGCATAATGTCCTCTCACGCCACAGTTGTAGCATCGGCTGCCTCCCCTGGGCGGCCACTCGCCAGTCACTCTGGCGGTACCACTTGCAGACGTCCCCTGGGTCCTCCTTGGACTCCCTACCGTCGTGTCCGGGACTGCAGCACTTGCTCCCGAGTTAGGTCCACTGCTCACAGCTTGGGGCTTCCTCCCCGCGTCTCTTGAGCTCTTGAACCACGTTACTTCATCGGGCACACTACTCTTGGGAGAGTCCCCACCCGTCCTCGCTCCTCCTGAACTCCTAAGGTTCCCTCCCGACCTGGGGTAAGGCGAGTGTCTGGGCGGCCCCTCCCTCCTGATATGTAGTGCCTCCTCCAGCATGTCGGCTCGATCCGCTGCAGCCTTCAGGTCCTTAATACCTGCTTCTCTCAACCTTACTTGCAACTCAGGATGGAGCACTGACATAAACTTCTCCATCACTATCAGTCGTTTGATATCATCCACCGACTCCGCTTCCTCCGCCTTCAACCATCGTAGGAATTTCCGTTCCATATCCCTGGCGGTCTCGGCGTAAGTCTTTCCCGACGCTCTTTTACACTCTCTGAACCGCTTCCGGTACATCTCCGGAGTCAGCCGGAATGAGTGGAGAACCGCATTCTTAATCGCGTCATAACTAGTACACTCCTCTAGGTCCAGCATGTTATAGGCTTCCCGGGCCTCACCAGTCAATCTGCCCTGGACCAGAGCAGCCCAATCATCTTCCGGCCACTCCTTCAGAGTCGCTATCCGTTCAAAGTGTTCGAAGAACGCCTCAGCTTCTTGTGGTTCGAACGTAGGTAAGTCACGTTCCCTTACCTTGAGGTCATCCCGCCATGCAGGTAGTGAGGGCAGACCACGTTCAACGCGACGCAATTCGACTTCTTTCTTTGCCTTTATCTCCTCCAGTCGCAGTTGTCTCTCTCCTTCTTCTCGCTGCAGCCGAGCTTCTCGCTCCTCTCGCTGCATTTGCGCTTCTCTCTCCTCTCGCTGCATTTGCGCTTCTCTCTCCTCTCGTCGCAGCTGGGCTTCCAGTTGCATCTTCATTATTTCCAGTTGCAGGCTCCTCTTACTACAGCTGGACCTCCCACTGCTCCCATGTTCACTGTGAATTCTCTCCACACTGGTAGGCGCTTGGGGAGGCCCTAGTCGGGACGGTTCACCTTGCGACGGCTCTCCTCGGGACGGCTCCTCTTGAGATGGCTCCTCTCCCGTCGCTTCCTCTCGAGCTGTGAGCTGTGCCATGATCTCTATCCTTCGCTCCGCTACCTTAGTCGTCCTCAACCTGATCCCAAAGTGGTTTGCCACTTGTTGGAGCTGGGCCTTGGTACACTCTTCCAAAATTGTCTCGTCCCTTGTGTCAATAAATTTCTTTACTTTGTCTTCCTCCATCTCTATATCATCAAGCATACACGACAGCACAGACAAGTTAGTAGGCACTAATTTCACCGCTGAAGTCCCTTAGCTGGTTGAGTAACAGTACCACCGAATTCACAGGCCACACTGTATTAGTACCCTGGCAACACTTGTCTTGAAATTTGGTCCACACTGTAGCTTGATCCACGCTTCCTGGCGAAGTTCCCAGTTCTTGGCTACTGGGGTTCGAATCCTGGCAAGGTCGCCAGTTCTCTGTCACGTGGGGGTGGGTGGTCCGGGGCTCTGCTAACACTCGGCTGCTAGGGGCTCAAAGGCCCAAATACTCAGCCCCTCCGACTCCCTGGATTCACCGGAGTCTCCTTGGTCACACAAGAGAGGACCAACAATGCCCACCTCCGCAGGTCTTTGCTTCCACCACAAAGGGGTGCCACTGATTCACCCTGGAAGCCCTTCAGTCAAACACGGGGAAACTGATGTTAACAGTTCCGGCCTAGACCCGTGGGGGAGTAAAGGAAGACTCAGGCTTACCTATAACCATAACCTCCCTGAGTCTTGCCTGCCAGACAAAAAAAAGGTTGCAGGAACTCCTTTCCCGCCTGTCTTCTCTATCTTCCTCTTAGCAAGGTCGCCAGCTGGGTTATTATATCTGCACCCCAGCAATGCAGTTCAGTGGGTGTATTATATATTGTTTGTAGCCAGAAATGTATGCTCATAGAGAAATATCATAAATGGAGGCACACTCAAACACAGTAATAAAATGTGTGGATTTACTGATGCAAATTACATGAACACACACACAATCACAAGTAATACATGAATATGGAATATGGATAATGAGTCTGGAGATCGTCAGCCTCTTCTTCCACGACCTCCAACACTCCTTCAACTGGGCAGGAAGACAGGAGTCTCACACTCTCACAGGAGGGCCTCTTCACCACGTCGGCACCTCTTCTTCACTGTCCTGCCATCCATACACACTGTCCTCTCTGACAGTCCTGGACACAAGCTGCTTTGCAGCCTATTCTACTATTAAAGTAATAAAGTCTTGCTGCCACATACACAAGTAAATATTGTGGCCTAACTAGCCTACTCATACAAGGGGTAATGGGAGGGAAAATGATCTACCTTACACTCCTGGCTCACGACGCCCGTCCCTCGATGGTGTGAGGTTCCCACGCTTCCTTGGGTCGATCCTTGATGATCCAGGACGTTCCACAGGTCCTCAGGTGTCGTGAAGCCTTCGCGTCGTCGCCGTTCCAATCCCTGAGATTCAGCTGCCCCAATCCTGGTTCATCGATGGGCGCTGAGCTAATCACTATTTTTCCCCACACTCGCCTCTCCCACAGGGCGTTGCTCCGTGTCCTAGGCACGGTGTCGTCCGTCCAAGATTCTCAGTGGACGTGACCCCAGTCACAGCTAGGCCTGCCCGCCCACCTTCCAGACCTCAACGTCCAGCCAGCGGCGCCGCCCAGCGTCGTCGCCGACTATTTTGCAAGTTTGGCACTTCTCTGCTCAATGAACTTGGTTCCTCTTTTGCTTCCCAGAAGCGCAGGGTCTCCAATAACTATAATGGGCTGCGATGGCCAGCTCAATCCACTGAACAAGGCTTGCAGAGCCTCCAATCCTTGGGAGCAGACCGAGGCGCGTCCTGTCGCTTACAAGGTCAGTACCACTCTCACGTTGGCGCCGCCCGGGGCATTCGGTGACGTCATGGCGGGCCCTGATTTGTCGCCCGCGACCTACGTCGGCCAATCCGCGATCGACTAATGTCCCTTCCAAAAGGTCATATCTGCCGTAGGGGATACTGTTTCATTTTATAACAGGGCGCCAATTTTCCTTTATTTACAACTCATAATATAACTTCCTTCCCTTAACTGGCAGCCGGTCTGGTCGCCACATATATCATTAGACTCCCTGAACCTCAGAGAATCAGTAAGGAGAGCTGATATGACTCTTTAAGCCGGCAAACGAAAGAAATAGGAGAGGGCACCATAACAGAACTTACAAACATTCCATGGGGAACAGTTCTAAATAATACAAGTCCTACAGAAGGAATAGAAAAACTGACTTCAGAAGCGTATCAAGTCTGTCTGAAAGATGTTCCTTTGAGGAAAGCCAGAAAGAGATCTAACGTAGAAAGAGAACGCAGACGACACTATAAACGCAGGAAAAAAATAACGGAACTGCTTATGCAGACACGAATTTCCCGTCAAAGAAGGAATAATTTAAATAGGGAGATTGAAGAAATCGAGCGGAAATTGAAACACTCATATGAAACTGAAGAAAGGCAGTTAGAACAGAAAGCAATTCAGGAAATAAAGAAAAATCCAAAATATTTCTTCTCAAATGCGAAATCAAAAGCAAAAACCACTGTCAGTATTGGACCTATTCGTACAAGTGAAGGTTCATACACGGAGGATGACAAAGAAATTAGTGAAATCCTAAAAAAGCAGTATGAGGACATGTTTAGCACTCCAATAAACAACATGAAGGTGGAAGATCCAGACAATTTCTTTATGCGGGATATTCAAACCCCTGTAAATATAACTGATATAAACACGAGCGCACTAAATTTTGAAAAAGAAATTGAAAACATGCCCATGCACTCGGCCCCAGGTCCAGACTCATGGAATTCAATATTTATAAAGAAATGGAAAGTGCCGGTAGCACAGGCACTCAGTATAGTGTGGAGGAAGAGCCTGGACACGAGGGAGATACCAGATGCACTTAAAGTAGCAGACATAGCCCCTCTACACAAGGGAGGGAGCAAAGCATTGGCAAAAAATTATAGACCAGTTGCACTAACATCGCCCATCATAAAAGTATTTGAGAGAGTGATTAGGAGTCAGGTCACCAATTTCATGGAGACCAATGACCTTCACAACCCAGGCCAACATGGATTTCGAGCGGGAAGATCGTGCCTCTCACAGCTACTTGAGCACTACGACAAAGTCACTGAGGCATTAGAAGAGAAACAGAATGCTGATGTGATATACACGGACTTCGCAAAGGCTTTCGATAAATGTGACCATGGCGTGATAGCACACAAAATGAAGTCAATGGGAATAACCGGTAAAGTAGGACGCTGGATACTCAGTTTTCTGTCAAACAGGACACAGCGAGTAACTGTCAACCATATAAAATCTAGTCCAAGTGCAGTGAAAAGCTCTGTACCTCAGGGTACAGTCCTTGCACCGCTGCTTTTCCTTATTCTCATATCAGATATAGACAAAAATACAAGTCACAGCTTCGTATCATCCTTTGCAGATGACACAAAAATCAGTATGAAAATTACCTCGGCTGAGGACATTGAAAAACTTCTAGCTGATATTAACAAAGTTTTCGACTGGGCATCAGAAAATAACATGATGTTTAACAGAGATAAATTCCAGGTACTCAGGTACGGTAAAAATGAGGACCTTAAACATAATACAGAGTACAAAACACAATCAAATGTGCCCATAGTAGGAAAACAGCATGTAAAGGATTTGGGAATAATAATGTCTGACGACCTAACGTTTAAGGAGCATAACCAAGCAAATATTGCGACAGCCAGAAAAATGATAGGATGGATTACGAGAACTTTCAAATCCAGGGATCCCATCACAATGGTTGTACTCTTCAAGTCACTTGTGTTGTCCCGTCTTGAGTACTCCTCAGTACTCACTTCTTCCTTCAGAGCAGGAGAGATTGCTGAAATAGAGGGAATACAGAGAACATATACGGCACGCATAGATGCAATAAAGCACCTAAATTATTGGGATCGTCTCAAAGCCCTCCAAATGTACTCACTAGAAAGAAGACGAGAGAGATATCAAATAATATACACCTGGAAGATACTGGAGGGCCAAGTACCAAATCTACACAGTAAAATAACAACGTACTGGAGTGAACGACATGGAAGAAAATGTAGAATAGAACCAATGAAGAGCAGAGGTGCCATAGGCACAATCAGAGAACACTGTATAAACATCAGAGGTCCGCGGTTGTTCAACGTCCTCCCAGCAAGCATAAGAAATATTGCCGGAACAACCGTGGACATTTTCAAGAGGAAACTAGATTTATTCCTCCAAGGAGTGCTGGACCAACCGGGCTGTGGTGGGTATGTGGGCCTGCGGGCCGCTCCAAGCAACAGCCTGGTGGACCAAACTCTCACAAGTCGAGCCTGGCCTCGGGCCGGGCTTGGGGAGTAGAAGAACTCCCAGAACCCCATCAACCAGGTATCAACCAGGCATCACCTGACATTCCAACAGGACGTCGGGAGTCACGAACGCAGAGATGAGTTTGGCCCTATCCGTGAGGGGAACTTGCCAATAGCCCTTAAATAGGTCAAATTTAGCTACTGTGACCTTATTCACCTGGCAATAATCAATACAGAAACGGTATTTCTTACCAGGTTTGGGCACTAGTAGTATCGGGGATGACCATGGGCTCGTGCTTGGGGCTATCAGATGGTGTTTCAACATGTACTCCACCTCATCTTCCACCACCTTTTTCTTCAGGGGGTTGAGTCGGTAGGGGTGTTGCTTTATAGGCTGGACTCCTTCCTCCAGTACAACATCATGCTGTAGGACAGATGTTAGTCCTGGAACATCTCTGAAGATTGTCTTGTATCTCCGGATCATTTTCAGCAATGTTGGTTGATCTCCTCCGTTCACATGCGTCAATTTTGCCTGCAAATTATATAGAACCTCAGAGTTAGTTAGTACATCCTCATCCTCCTCAATGTCATCTTTAGTTGTCACCATGGTTATTGGGAGTGTATCTTGGCCCTCATATTTTTTAATCATGTTGACATGAACTAAAGTTTCCTTCTTTCTGCGGTCTGGAGTGTTAAGAAGGTAATTGTTACTAGTGACCTTTCTCATGACCTGGTAAGGACCTACAAATTTAGCGCTCAAACTTCTAGTCACTGTGGGAGTACATACCAAAACTAGATCCCCTACTAGGAAATCCCTTTGTTTGGTCCTCTTATCGTACCTGCTCTTGGTGGTTTTCTGAGTATCCTTTAAGGTTTTCTTTGCCATTTCCCAAGCAGAGAACAACCTGCCTTTAATTGTGGATAGCCAGTCCACAACGTCTACGACGGTCTTCTCGTCCAGCCAATGGTCTCGTGCCACTTCTAAGGGACTTCTCACAGAGTGGCCGTAAATCATCTCGAATGGGGAGATTCCTAGTGATTCATTAGGCACTGATCTCACCGCAAATAGGAGGTAGGGTAGGTCTTCAACCCACTTATTCTGCCGGTCATGGCAAAACTTCCTAAGCATGCTCTTCAGCGTCTGATGGAAACGCTCCAAAGCTCCTTGCGACTTGGGATGGTAGGCACTGGAGGTAATCTGTTGGATTCCCAGGTCGACGATCTGTTGGCGAAACAAACGAGACATAAAATTCGATCCCTGATCCGTCTGAATGGTCTTAGGAAGACCATATCGCGAGACGAACCAGAGTAGAGGTTTCACCAAGACCTTAGCTGTGATGGTCTTAAGGGGGGTTGCTTCTGGGTACCTACTAACCCGATCTAATATAGTGAGCAAATACTGCACCCCTGATGTAGAAGGCGGAAGCGGGCCTACTATATCCAGGATGAGGTGCTCGAACGGCTCACCTAGGGATGGAATAGGGCATAAAGGAGCTTTGGGGACAGGCAGGTTTGCTTTCCATGCCATCTGGCAGGCGTGGCAGGTTTTGCAGAAGCGACGTACGTCCTTCTTCATGTGCGGCCAGTAGAAACACTTGGCTAGTCGATGAAAGGTTTTCGAAACCCCACCATGTCCAGCAAATCTATCGGCGTGGGCCGTTTCTAACAGCTTAGATCGGAACACGGCTGGGACGACTATCTGCTTACCTACCTCAGTTGACTGGGGGTATTTCGGAGGACACCTGTGACACAGTACTTCATTCGACCAGACGTACAGATCACCTCCTTTCGTGGGAAATTGTATGGTGTTAGCCAACTTTTGTACCTGAGGGTCCTTCCTCTGCTCTTCTAGCAGACTGGCTAGAGTCCAGCATTCAGGAACTGGCATCGGGACGGGCGGGTCTGGTGCAGGGCTACTCGTAACCTGTGGGATAGGAGGAGAGTCAAACAGAGTATTTAAATCTGATGGTACCTGGAACTGAGCCTGAGACCTTGTTTGCACTACCGCAATTGGACTTGTCTCTTCACACACTGGATCTTCCATGACCAGGGGATGGTTAGGTAACAAACCTAGGGCTAAGTCATTGGCCAAAATAACGTCAATTCCTTCTATGGGAAGACTGTCCACCACAGCTAACCGACACTCGCCTTTGAAGTGTTGGGACTCTAGACGCACCTTTATCAAAGGGGCAACGTACAATGTGGAAGGGAAACCACCTAGGATTACCTTCTGGGTCCCATTCACTGATACACCTTTGGGTAATGACTTTTCCAAAATCAGAGACTGGGCAGCAGAGACTGGACAGATTATTACTACACTACACTAAGTACTGTCTCTGAGTACTACCACGGGCTTACCCGAGTTGTCACTTGATACATACCCTTGGGAAGTATATGGGGCGAACAATTCTTTCCTCTTCTCCAGGGTTGCCATCGGTGGTACTATACTACTTACCGGCATAACTTCCCTACGTGGATTGTTACTCGCACTGCTACGACACCTAGCAGCGATGTGTCCTTTCTTTCCACAGGTCCAACACATTATGTCCCTTTTTGGACTAAACCTCCTTGGACTATCTGGGGTTGACTTGGCGGCACTACGAGGGGCGGTCTTCTCCTCTGGTTTATGTTTTGCCGAATATCTTGAGTAGGTCTTTGGGACATACCTAGCAGAAGGCCTGTGCGTCAAGATGTATTCTTCTGCCATAGTGGCTGCTGCACTTAAGGTCTCTACTTGTTGTTCCTCTAAGTATGTCTTCAGATCCCCTGATAGGCAGTCTTTGAAGTCCTCTAGCAGTATGAGCTGCTCGACGTCTTCTTTGGTCTTCACCTTCCGAGAAGCACACCACTCCTGAAAAAGTCGTTCCTTGCTGGTCGCAAACTCGGTGAACGTGTGCTCCGAGGTCTTTTCCAGTTTCTTCTGCCTATAAGCCTCAGGCACCAACTGGTAAGCCATGAGCACTACCTTCTTCACCTTGTCGTAATCACTGGAGTCATCAAGGGACAACGTGGAGTAGGCAACTTGGGCCTTCCCAGTCAAGGCGGACTGTATCATGATGGCCCAATTCTCCTTTAGCCAATCCAAAGAGGCTGCAACTTTCTCGAAGGCTGCGAAGAACTTCGACACTTCCTTTTCGTTGAATTTTGGGACCATTTTGATATTCCTTACTGGATGGAAACTACTCGTTTCCGTTGTTTTCCTCTGACCGCCTAATCGCAATACTTCTAGCTCGTGTTTTCTTTCCTTCTCCTTTTCCTCTCTTTCACGTTCTTCTCTCTCTCTCTTTTTTCTTCTTTTTCTCGCTCTTCTTTCCTTTCTCTTTCTCTTCTTTCTTCCCTTTCTCGCTCTTCTTTCCTCTCTTGTAATTCTAAACGTTTCATTTCCATTTCCTTTTCTTTAATTTCCCGTTCTATTTCTAATTTCTTCCACTCTATATATATATATATATATATATATATATATATATATATATATATATATATATATATATATATATATATATATATATATATATATATATATATATATATATATATATACATATATATATATATACATATATATATATATATATATATATATATATATATATATATATATATATATATATATATATATATATATATATATATATATATATATATATATATATATATATATATTCCCTCCACCATATGTAAAAAGACGCAGGAATTATTACTACACTATTATATAAAGTTTTAGTCTTCCTCTGAAGACACTTGACACTCTGTCACACTCACTATGGGTAGCCCTGGTTCCTTCTTCCGTGGCCCACGATGACTACTACGAATCTACCCTGGCCACAGGCCAGCCAAATCACAGTCCCACTGGGTGCTTCGTCGTGACGGCCTTCAACCACAATCCAGCCTATAGCTGGCAGGTACCGATCAGCTTCGCTGTTTTGGCCACTCTACGACTGATGCTAGAGTTGCGAGCCCTAGCCAGAATCCTCGTGTGACTCGCTGGTCACTCTCCTCATTCAGCACCACAGTGGGTAGTCTCTTCCACCAGCCAGCCCCGGATAAGGCGATTCCCGACACTGTCACTCCTCAGGCAGGCTATTGTACTCTCAACCGAGTTCGTCCAGGGGTGGCTCACAGCTTCTTCAAAGCATATTGGTGAATAGACCTTGGCTCCCTTGGGTATGGACCTTGCTGTCCATACCTGGTGAGTGGTAACTGGTGGAGTGGAGACTGGTGAGAGTAACTTGGATACCCTTATCCGACTCTTCCTTACCTATCATTTGTCCTCTGGCCTCCTCTCAGAACAAATGATCGAGCTCCAGGTCACCCGGCATGTCCTCTTCGGCATGACAGGATCCGCTCACATCACCTTCCCTGATGCCCCGTCTCAACATCACCGCGCATACCGGAAATGCCACTCTCGCAATTTCCGTCGCGTCACTTCTGGCACCCGTTGTGCTGCTCTGTCGATAGGGCTCTATTCACTCTGTGCCCTTAATCAAGTTCGAGAGTACACAATCCCCCACAGGAGTCGTTCCCTAGGATCACCTGAGCTTCCATTCTGGGCAGTCCCTACCACGAGAGTCTGGCAACCATAGTCTGAATCAAGAGTCACTTTATGAAGGGGCATCCTACACCTGTCCCCCCCAACGTTCTTATCAGGGCTTCCCCTGTACTGGAACTTTTGTAGTCCTCGGGGAAGAGGGAATCACTAACAAGGGTGAAGTCGGATCCCGTGTCCCTCAGCATCCTTCCCGGTACAGGATCATCTCCTCTTATCTTCCCCTTCCCCTCACACACAAAGGAGTGAATCCTCTTCTCCCTCATCGCTGGCATATTACTTAAGGTATCGTTGGCTTCTTCGCTCCCTACTCTCGTGAAAGCCACGTTCCTACCACGCCTGGGGCGACCGCACTCCCGTGCAAAATGTCCTCGCCCCCCCCCCCCCTACAGTTGTAACACCGGCTACCTCTCCTGGGCGACCCTGTACCAGTCACCCTGGTAGCACCCACGGTAGATGTTCCCTGGGTCCTCCTTGGACTTCACGTCGTCGGTTCCCGGGCAGCACCTCCGTCTTCCGAGTTCGGTCCACGGCTCACAGCTTGGGGCTTCCTCCCCGCGTCCCATGAGCTCTTGAACCGGTATACTTCACTGGGCAAACTACTCTTGGGAGAGTCCACGCTCCTCCTGAACTCTTAAAGTACCCTCCAGATCTTAAGGTATCCTAATGGCGATTGTCTGGGCGGTCCCTCCCTTCTGAGGTGCAGTGCCTCCTCCTGCATGTCAGCCCGGTCCACTGCAGCTTTAAGGTCCTTTATTCCTGCCTTCTTCACTCTGACCTTGAGTTCCAGATGGAGCATCAACATGAATTTTTCCATCACTATCAACTGCTTCAGCTCCACCATCGTCTCTACCTCTTTGGCCTACAGCCATCATAGAAACCTGCGTTTCATGTCCCGAGCAGTCTCAGCATATGACCTTCCCGATGCCCTTGTGCAATCACGGAAGCGTTTCATGTAGACCTCCGTGGTTAGTCTATATGAGAGGACAACCGCGCTCCTGATTGTGTTGTATATGGTGCACTGCTCGATGTCCAACATGTTATAAGCTTCTCTGGCCTCACCAGTCAATCTACTCTGCACTAACACAGCCCAATCCTCCTCTGGCCATTCCTTCAATGTTGCTACTCTCTCAAAATGGCGGAAGAAAGCCTCGGCCTCCAGAGGATCAAAGGTGGGTAGATCGCGCTCCCGGGCCTTGAGGTCGTCCTGACGTGCAGGTATCGAGACTAGCCCTCAGCTCGACCTCCCTGTTCGCCTCTATCTTGGCTCGCCACATTTGTAGCTGGGCTTCCCTGTCTTCTCGTTTCATCAGCGCCTCTCTTTCTTCTCGTTTCAGCTGCACCTCTCTTTCTTCTCCTTTCAGCTGCGCCTCTCTCTCACGCTCTTCACGCCGCAACTGCACCTCTCTCTTCTCGCGTTGCAGCTGTGCTTCTATCTCCTCTCGACGCAGTTTGGCCTCTAATTGCATTCGCATTATCTCCAGCTGCATGCTCTTCCTGCTACTTTTGGATCCCCCTCTGCTTTCACGTTCACTGTGAGTTCTGGCCACACTGGTAGGAGCTTGGGATGGCTCGCCTTGGGACGACCCTTCCTGGGATGGCTCCTTTCGTGTCTTCTCTCGAGCTGTGAGCTGTGCCATGATCTCTATCCTACGCTCCGCTACCTTAGTGGTTTGCCACTTGTTGGAGCTGAGCTTTGGTATACTCCTCCAAAATTTTCTCATCCCTCGTCGCAATAAACTTCTTTACTTTATCTTCCTCCATCTCTATGTTATCGAGCATACACAACATCATCCACTAATTTCATTGTTTCAGCCCTTTAGCTGGATGGGTAACACTATCACTGAATTCACAGGCAACACTGATCACGACACTGGTAACACTGTATTGGTACCCTGGCAACACTGTTCACAAATTTTGGCAACACTGTCCTGAAAGCTGGGCAACACTGTAGGCTAACGAACGTACCCTGGCAACACTTTACCTGGACGAACATATCTTGGCAAGGTCGCCAATTCTTGTTACGGGGGGTGGGCTGGAGCTCCGCCAGCAAGGGGGCTGCTAGGGGCTCAGGAGACAGAGTACTCAGTCTCTCTGTCTCACGTCACTCACCAGAGTCACCTGGTCCCACAGGAAAGGACCACGTGATGCCCACCACCGCAGATCTTCGTTCCGACCACGAAGGGGCCACTGATTCACCCTGTGGCTCTTCAGTCAACCACGGGGAAACTGCTATTAGCAATTCCAGCCTAGACCCTCGGAGGAGTGAAGGAAGTCTCAGGCTTACTTTTAACAACACTTCCCCTGAGTCTTGCCTGCCAAACAAAAAGTTGGAGGAATTCCTTTCCCACCTGCATCTCTCTATCTTAACAAGGTCGCCAGCTGGGTTGATATCTCCGCACCCCAGCAATATAGTTCAGTAGGTATACACTATGTTGCTTGTTGCCAAAGTGTTGCTACTCCTACAGCGTTGACACAGGACCGCCATCCTAGGGTACGCTTTCATAAATGTCTATGTTGCTCTACCACTCACCAGCCACTATGAAACTTCAATATTAAAACTTACTGTTCTCTAGGTGGGGCTATAATATCCCTTGTGTATACTCATTGAGATAACTTGGAGGTGCACATAAACACAATGGTAAAAATATGTGATATATACTAGCATAAGCTACATGATTGTGTTGTATATGGTGCACTGCTCGATGTCCAACATGTTATAAGCTTCTCTGGCCTCACCAGTCAATCTACTCTGCACTAACACAGCCCAATCCTCCTCTGGCCATTCCTTCAATGTTGCTACTCTCTCAAAATGGCGGAAGAAAGCCTCGGCCTCCAGAGGATCAAAGGTGGGTAGATCGCGCTCCCGGGCCTTGAGGTCGTCCTGACGTGCAGGTATCGAGACTAGCCCTCAGCTCGACCTCCCTGTTCGCCTCTATCTTGGCTCGCCACATTTGTAGCTGGGCTTCCCTGTCTTCTCGTTTCATCAGCGCCTCTCTTTCTTCTCGTTTCAGCTGCACCTCTCTTTCTTCTCCTTTCAGCTGCGCCTCTCTCTCACGCTCTTCACGCCGCAACTGCACCTCTCTCTTCTCGCGTTGCAGCTGTGCTTCTATCTCCTCTCGACGCAGTTTGGCCTCTAATTGCATTCGCATTATCTCCAGCTGCATGCTCTTCCTGCTACTTTTGGATCCCCCTCTGCTTTCATGTTCACTGTGAGTTCTGGCCACACTGGTAGGAGCTTGGGATGGCTCGCCTTGGGACGACCCTTCCTGGGATGGCTCCTTTCGTGTCTTCTCTCGAGCTGTGAGCTGTGCCATGATCTCTATCCTACGCTCCGCTACCTTAGTGGTTTGCCACTTGTTGGAGCTGAGCTTTGGTATACTCCTCCAAAATTTTCTCATCCCTCGTCGCAATAAACTTCTTTACTTTATCTTCCTCCATCTCTATGTTATCGAGCATACACAACATCATCCACTAATTTCATTGTTTCAGCCCTTTAGCTGGATGGGTAACACTATCACTGAATTCACAGGCAACACTGATCACGACACTGGTAACACTGTATTGGTACCCTGGCAACACTGTTCACAAATTTTGGCAACACTGTCCTGAAAGCTGGGCAACACTGTAGGCTAACGAACGTACCCTGGCAACACTTTACCTGGACGAACATATCTTGGCAAGGTCGCCAATTCTTGTTACGGGGGGTGGGCTGGAGCTCCGCCATCAAGGGGGCTGCTAGGGGCTCAGGAGACAGAGTACTCAGTCTCTCTGTCTCACGTCACTCACCAGAGTCACCTGGTCCCACAGGAAAGGACCACGTGATGCCCACCACCGCAGATCTTCGTTCCGACCACGAAGGGGCCACTGATTCACCCTGTGGCTCTTCAGTCAACCACGGGGAAACTGCTATTAGCAATTCCAGCCTAGACCCTCGGAGGAGTGAAGGAAGTCTCAGGCTTACTTTTAACAACACTTCCCCTGAGTCTTGCCTGCCAAACAAAAAGTTGGAGGAATTCCTTTCCCACCTGCATCTCTCTATCTTAACAAGGTCGCCAGCTGGGTTGATATCTCCGCACCCCAGCAATATAGTTCAGTAGGTATACACTATGTTGCTTGTTGCCAAAGTGTTGCTACTCCTACAGCGTTGACACAGGACCGCCATCCTAGGGTACGCTTTCATAAATGTCTATGTTGCTCTACCACTCATCAGCCACTATGAAACTTCAATATTAAAACTTACTGTTCTCTAGGTGGGGCTATAATATCCCTTGTGTATACTCATTGAGATAACTTGGAGGTGCACATAAACACAATGGTAAAAATATGTGATATATACTAGCATAAGCTACATGATCACATATACTAGTAATAATGATACAGGAATGGATATAAAGAATAAACAATCTGGAGATCGTCGGCAACTCTTCTCTCACGACCTCCAGCAACTCCGTCAGCTGGGCAGATTTAAAAGGGGGGGTCTCACACCCTCTCACACACCAAGTTACAGCTCCGCTCCTGTGCCAGGTAAGTCCACTACGGGCTCACCATAGCCTGTGCTACTTGGAACTTTTTGTTTCAAGTAGAGAAACTTAAGCAACAACAACCCTCTCACAGAGAGGGCGATCTTCGTCAACGTCGGCCACTGCCTCTCCACGTCGTCCACACACACTGTCCTCTACAACAGTCCAGGACACAAGCTGCCCTGCAGCCTATCCTAATAGGAGTGCACCAATATTTTACTGTAATATATATATATATATATATATATATATATATATATATATATATATATATATATATATATATATATATATATATATATGCGAACAAGCCTGAATGGTCCCCAGGACTATATGCGAATGAAAACTCACACCCCAGAAGTGACTCGAACCCATACTCCCAGAAGCAACGCAACTGGTAACTACAGGGCGCCTTAATCCGCTTGACCATCACGGCCGTCAAAGGAAGTGATAGCCGAGGCTATTTGAGCCACTTCCCCGACGGCAACTCGGATGGTAATCTTGGGCATAGCATTTCACCAAATCACCTCATTCTTTGGGGCACACGTGAGGAACACAAATGCGAACAAGTCTGAATGGTCCCCAGGACTATATGCGAATGAAAACTCACACCCCAGAAGTGACTCGAACCCATACTCCCAGAAGCAACGCAACTGGTAACTACAGGGCGCCTTAATCCGCTTGACCATCACGGCCGTCAAAGGAAGTGATAGCCGAGGCTATTTGAGCCACTTCCCCGACGGCAACTCGGATGGTAATCTTGGGCATAGCATTTCACCAAATCACCTCATTCTTTGGGGCACACGTGAGGAACACAAATGCGAACAAGCCTGAATGGTCCCCAGGACTATATGCGAATGAAAACTCACACCCCAGAAGTGACTCGAACCCATACTCCCAGAAGCAACGCAACTGGTAACTACAGGGCGCCTTAATCCGCTTGACCATCACGGCCGTCAAAGGAAGTGATAGCCGAGGCTATTTGAGCCACTTCCCCGACGGCAACTCGGATGGTAATCTTGGGCATAGCATTTCACCAAATCACCTCATTCTTTGGGGCACACGTGAGGAACACAAATGCGAACAAGCCTGAATGGTCCCCAGGACTATATGCGAATGAAAACTCACACCCCAGAAGTGACTCGAACCCATACTCCCAGAAGCAACGCAACTGGTAACTACAGGGCGCCTTAATCCGCTTGACTATCACGGCCGTCAAAGGAAGTGATAGCCGAGGCTATTTGAGCCACTTCCCCGACGGCAACTCGGATGGTAATCTTGGGCATAGCATTTCACCAAATCACCTCATTCTTTGGGGCACACGTGAGGAACACAAATGCGAACAAGCCTGAATGGTCCCCAGGACTATATGCGAATGAAAACTCACACCCCAGAAGTGACTCGAACCCATACTCCCAGAAGCAACGCAACTGGTAACTACAGGGCGCCTTAATCCGCTTGACCATCACGGCCGTCAAAGGAAGTGATAGCCGAGGCTATTTGAGCCACTTCCCCGACGGCAACTCGGATGGTAATCTTGGGCATAGCATTTCACCAAATCACCTCATTCTTTGGGGCACACGTGAGGAACACAAATGCGAACAAGCCTGAATGGTCCCCAGGACTATATGCGAATGAAAACTCACACCCCAGAAGTGACTCGAACCCATACTCCCAGAAGCAACGCAACTGGTAACTACAGGGCGCCTTAATCCGCTTGACCATCACGGCCGTCAAAGGAAGTGATAGCCGAGGCTATTTGAGCCACTTCCCCGACGGCAACTCGGATGGTAATCTTGGGCATAGCATTTCACCAAATCACCTCATTCTTTGGGGCACACGTGAGGAACACAAATGCGAACAAGTCTGAATGGTCCCCAGGACTATATGCGAATGAAAACTCACACCCCAGAAGTGACTCGAACCCATACTCCCAGAAGCAACGCAACTGGTAACTACAGGGCGCCTTAATCCGCTTGACCATCACGGCCGTCAAAGGAAGTGATAGCCGAGGCTATTTGAGCCACTTCCCCGACGGCAACTCGGATGGTAATCTTGGGCATAGCATTTCACCAAATCACCTCATTCTTTGGGGCACACGTGAGGAACACAAATGCGAACAAGCCTGAATGGTCCCCAGGACTATATGCGAATGAAAACTCACACCCCAGAAGTGACTCGAACCCATACTCCCAGAAGCAACGCAACTGGTAACTACAGGGCGCCTTAATCCGCTTGACCATCACGGCCGTCAAAGGAAGTGATAGCCGAGGCTATTTGAGCCACTTCCCCGACGGCAACTCGGATGGTAATCTTGGGCATAGCATTTCACCAAATCACCTCATTCTTTGGGGCACACGTGAGGAACACAAATGCGAACAAGCCTGAATGGTCCCCAGGACTATATGCGAATGAAAACTCACACCCCAGAAGTGACTCGAACCCATACTCCCAGAAGCAACGCAACTGGTAACTACAGGGCGCCTTAATCCGCTTGACTATCACGGCCGTCAAAGGAAGTGATAGCCGAGGCTATTTGAGCCACTTCCCCGACGGCAACTCGGATGGTAATCTTGGGCATAGCATTTCACCAAATCACCTCATTCTTTGGGGCACACGTGAGGAACACAAATGCGAACAAGCCTGAATGGTCCCCAGGACTATATGCGAATGAAAACTCACACCCCAGAAGTGACTCGAACCCATACTCCCAGAAGCAACGCAACTGGTAACTACAGGGCGCCTTAATCCGCTTGACCATCACGGCCGTCAAAGATATATATATATATATATATATATATATATATATATATATATATATATATATATATATATATATATATATATATATATATATATATATATATATATATATATATATATATATATATATATATATATATATATATATATATATATATATATATATATATATATATATATATATATATATATATATATATATATATATATATATATATATATATATATATATATAAATATAAATATATATATATATATATATATATATATATATATATATATATATATATATATATATATATATATATATATATATATATATATATATATATATATATATATATATATATATAAATATCGTGGCCTATCTAGCCTACTCAACAAGGGTAATGGAGGGAAAATTGATTTGCCTTCAACATTCCTGGCTCACGACGCCTGTCCCTCTGTGGTGTGAAGGTCCCACGCTTCCTGAGTCGGTCATTGACGATCCAGTAGCACGTTACAAGTCCTCGACAGGTGTTGTGAAGCCATTGCGTCACCACCGAGCCACTCCCAGAGTTTCAGATATCCCAATCCTGGTTCACCTAGTGGGCACTGAGCTAATCACTGTATACACACACTCGTTCCTTCCACAAGGCGTTGCTCCTTGTCCTAGGAATGGTGTCGTCTATCCAACGTCTTCAGTGAATGTGACCCGGTCACAGCAGACCTGCCAGCCCACCAGCGTCGTCGCCGACCGATTCCTCAAGTTTTGGCACTTCTTTGTCCAATAAACTTGATTTCTTCTTGCTTTCCAGAAGCACGGGGTCTGCAGTAATAATAGTGGGCAGCGATGGCTGACTAAATTCACCGAGAGAGACTCCCAGGGCCACCAATCTTCGAGAGCTGATCAACGCACAACCTCTCACGTACACTATCAGGTCAACTCTGACGCCACCTCCGCTGGCACTGCCAGGGGCACTCGGTGACGTCACGGCGGGAGCTGATTGGTCGCCCGTGGCACGTGACCTCAGCCAGCCAATCCGCAGCCGGCTGGCGTCGTCTACAAATTGGCGGATTTGCTGGCAGGGGGCGCCATTTTGTTTGTATCAAGGGCACAACTCCCCCCTTCACTTACAAACTTATAAATACAAATTTCTCCCTTATCAGGTGGCCAATCTGGTCGCCACATATATCAACAGACTCCCTGAATCTCAGAGAATCAGCAGGTGCAAACGAAATTACTCTTAAAGCAGGATCTGGGGAGAAATTGAAGGGGGCTCCATAACACCACTATGTGAACTCACTATGAACTGATGTTGATTAAACAAATTAGCAAGAGGTGATCAACCAGCTGTCCTACAGACAGCTAATTGCACTCCACATATAATGTTACTCTAAATACTGGTGACCACAACACAACAGTACCCTCATTAACCCTCAAACTGCTATGAGATTTTTGGCCTCTAACACCGCCAGGAGGAAAAAAAATTCTAAAAGATTCTTTTGTCTTATAAAAGTGTTCATTTGTGTTCCCTGATTACAGGAAAAATAAAAAAAAATTGTTGTTGACATATTTTGGCCGCAATAGGGAGGGGAAGTCTGGCAAAAAAGAGGCGTTGACAGAGCAGGGGCAGAGGAGGTCTGCTCCGACCTCAGCTGTCAGGCGGGAGTTGCCACAAAGATATTGTTACCTAATTATTTTAATGTCTCTGAGATTTCCTTAGTTTTTTTTGCAGTAATATTATTCAATAGTGTGTAGTGAGATACATTTATATAATAAAATGTGTAAACCATCGCTATACTCAAAATTATGGTGTGCATATTGGTGATTCAATTAATATGCTCATAAAACAATAAATAAATAGGTTTGCTCTTATTACACTATATATAAAGATTATACATAAGTATCTGCATGTTATGGTCACAATAATGAACCACTAAGTTTGTATGGTGAGTCAAAAAACAACGAAGAGTGGCCACCACATTTGCCAGCCGGCCTCTGACCGCGACTCCCTCATTTTCCCTCACTCACCTACATTCTCCTCGCACATACTGTTTTTGCTTTTATTCACTATATACAGACGTTATATATATATCTCTCTACATGTTTTGTTCACCATAACTGTTCATCTAAGATGGTATAGTGTGTTCAGGCAATAACACACCTCACCACACAGTCAGCTAAAGCTCCCTCCCCTCCCTCACTCGTTCAAGGCCAAACACACTAACACTCCTCCTCCAACCATACTATTTACGGAATTACTAGCTGTACCCGGCCACGCATTGCTGTGGCTCTGAAACACATATGCGTTTCTCCTTTCCCCTCATCCTCCCCACCTTCCCTTACTCCAGTTCCCTCGTCGTCCACACCATTCCACACTCCCTCGTCTGATGCAATCTGAAATGATCAGATGTTCCCATCACTGAATTATAAGAAAAAGAGTTAAAAGATGAAATATACAACAATGAAAAAATATAAAAATAATCTATACTCACGAAATGAACGGTACGGTAAACAACACAGCTCAATTCCAACTCAATGTCACACCAAATAATTAAATCAAAATGAAAATATATCGAAAACTATGGAAATTCAATTTGTCAATGCAATTGGAAACACTGAAATGAAATCGTAACATATTATATAGCGTGTGTTGCTCGTACGTGCAACAGATGACACTGTTTCTTAAAAACAATCATGTTTTTACATGTAACAGGTGTGGCATCTACACTTATTCTCACAAAATGAATGGTATTGTCAACTACACAGCTCAGTTCCAATGCAATGTCACACAAAATAATTAAATCAAAGTGAAAATAAATTGAAATGTATGAAAATTTAATTTGTTTACGCTGTGACGATAATCTCCTTCAAGAGAGATTGAGCCTGCTCTTCCCTCCTAAGTACGTCCCTAACAACAATAACAACTAATATAGAAGATATATCCAACAAGTACAACACCAAGGTTTGCCCAGAGAGCAAACGTATTCAGCACCGGGAACACCTGCTCCACCTCCGCCACTCAAACCAGCAAACTACCTGTCCGTCGCCTGCCCATCGCTGATTGGCTGGCGCCCGCCACACTAGCTGATGTCTGAGCCACCACGAGCTGCAGTCCCCAGAATATCTCGTGCTTTCCTCAAGTTAACACGTCTCATTGGTAGACTAAGCCCTGGCTTACGTGTACTAAGAGAGGTGGCAGCTTAAAGCCAATATTCCTGCACTCATATATCTCCTTGTATATTATTCACTTGTATTAACGTAACTTTTCATTTTGCCAGTGATTATTCTTATTATTTTGTTTGATTGATTTATGTTACAATTTTTATGTCCATTTTATTCATGTTTTGCTTTTCTAACGTAATTAAAATTTCATTGTTAAATTTACTTGTGTTTTGTGTGTCTTCCCATTACCTTACCACAGACGGAAGTTCCAGATTTTCTCTTTTTGTTTCTTTATGTGACGAGGCCATACCCCTAGCTTTTGAAACAGCCGAACACCAACGCGTTACCGTCACAACGCAATCAAAGAAATTAAACTGGAATTGTAACATATTTAGTATAGCTTTTTGTGGCTCTTATGTGCAGCAGATGGCGCTATTTCCTAAAAAAAAAAAATATATTTTTACCTGTCAGAGGTGTGTGGCATTTACACTTATACTTATGAAATGCTAACAGTATGGTAAACAACTCAGGTCAATTCCAACACAATGTCACACAAAATAATTCAATAAAAAATTAAAATAAATTGAAATCTATGGAAATGAAATTTATCAATGCAATCGAAAACATTGAAATGTAATTTGTAAAATATTTATTATTGCATGTGTGTGTTCCTATTATGTGCAGATGCTATTATGCTATCGTATTATGTTACAATGGCGCTGTTTTAGAAAAAAAAAACATGTTTTTATCTGTCACAGGTGTGGCATCTATATGATGGGTATATAAAAACACGCGCATATTCGAATGGAACATTGTGTCAAAATTTCAAAGCAATCGGGAAAGAACTTTGGGAGATTACAGCGTGTGTTGACTTATGTCCAACAGATGGCGCTGTTTTTCAAAAAAGCATGTTTTTTCCTGTCATATGTAAAACATGTATATAATAGGTATAGAAAAACACGAGCCTATTCGAATGCAACGTTGTGTAAAATTTTCAAAACAATCGGTAAAGAAGTTTTGAAGATTTCTCTGATATGAAAAACAGTTTTTTTTTATAAAACGCCTGTTTTTTCCATCACAGACGTGACATTAATATAGTCTGTATATAAAAACCTGCTCGAATGCGAATGGAACATTTTGTGAAAATGTAAAGCAATCGGTGAAGAACTTTAGGAGATTAGCGATTTTGAACAAATGAACATTTCCATTTTTATTTATATAGACTAGCAGCGCCCGGCCACGCGTTGCTGTGGCTCGGCAACCTTCCCTGTCCCTTTGCCCTCTCCACCATTCTACTTTCCCCCATCCCCTCGTCCCCACCTCCCAAACTCCCCCGTCCCCTCGACCTTCCCCACCATTACCCCGCCCCCCCTCCCTTGTCACTTTGTCCTCCCAACCATTTCTCACTTCCGTTCCCTCATCATCCCCACCATTCCCTACTCCCTCGTCTAATTCCTTCCCAAATGGTCTGATGTTCCCATCTGAAAAATGGGAACATCACGTGATCTGATGTTCCCATCACTGAAATATAAGAAAAACAGTTAAAAAATTAAATGAAAATATGAAAAAATATAAAAATAAACTATACTCACGAAATGAAAGGTATGGTAAACAGCACAGCTAAGTGCCAACTCAATTCACACAAAGTAAATAAATCAAAATGAAAATAAATCAAAACCTATGAAAATTCAATATATCAATGCAATCTGAAACATTGAAATAGAATTGTAACATTTAGTATGGCATGTGTGTTACTCTAACATGCAACAGATGGTGTTGTTTTTCAAGAAAAGCATAGTTTTACCGGTCACAGGTGAGGCATCTTTACTTAAATTTACGAAATGAACGGTATGGTAAACAACACAGCTCAATTCCAACACAATGTCACACAAAATAATTAAATAAAAAATATAATAAATCGAAATCTATGCAAATAAAATTTATCAATGCAATCGGAAACACTGAAATGGAATTCGTGACATGTTTAGTGTAGCATGCATGTTACTCTTATGTGAAACAGATGGAGCTGTTTTCCAAAAACCCATGTTTTTACCTGTCACAGGGGTGACATCTATATAGTAAGTATATAAAACCACACGCCTATTCAAATGCAACATTGTGTCAAAATTTCAAGACAATAGGTGAAGAACTCTTGTAGATTAAAGGGTGTGTTGCTCTTACATGCAACAGATGACGCTGTTTTTTAAAAAAAGTATGTTTTTCCTGTCATAGGTGAGGGATGTATATAGTAGATATATAAAAAGACTTGCCTATTCGAATGCAATGCTGTCACAAAATTTCAAAGCAATCGGTAAATAGGTTTCGAAGATTTTCCTCACATGAAAAACACTTGATTTGAAAAACATGTTTTTTTTTACCATCACAAACGTGACATCTATATAGTATGTATATAAAAACCTGGCCGGATGCGAATGGAACGTTGTGTGAAAATTTCAAAGCAATCGGTGAAGAACTTTCGGACAGTAGCGATTTTGAACAGACGGACGTTTCCATTTTTATTTATATAGACTAGCAGTACCCGGCCACACGTTGCTGTGGCTCAGCAACGCATGTGCATTGCTGAGCCACAGCAACCTTCCCTGTCCCCCAGTCCTCCCCACCATTCACCCCTCACCCAACTCCTCGACTTCCTAACCATTCCCCAGTCCACCGTCCCATCGTCCTCCCCACCGTTCCCCACTCCACCATCCCCTCTCCCTTTCCATGGGTCACAGCAACGCGTGGCCGGGTACTGCTTGTCTATATAAATAAAAATGGAAATCATCGTTTTTCAAAAATTGCTAATCTCCGAAAGTTCTTCACCGATTGCTTTAAAATTTTCACACCATGCCCCACTCCCCTGTCCCTTTGTCCTCCCCACCATTCTCCTTTCCCCCATCTCCTCGTCCCCACTATCCCAAAGTCCTCCGTCCCCTCTTCCTTCCCCACCATTACCCCCTCCCTGGTCCCCTCGTCCTCCCCTGCCATCTCTTACTTCCGTCCCCCTCGTCATCCCCACCATTCCCGACTCTCTCGTCCGATGCCTTCCCAAATGGTTCGATGTTCCCATCAGAAAATTGGGAAAATCAAGTGTTCTGATGTTCCCATCACTGAAATATAAAAAAACACATAAAAAATGAAATGTAAATATGAAAACATAAAAAAAATAAACTATATTCACGAAATGAAGAGTATGGTAAAAATCACCGCTCAATTCCAATGCAATTCACACAAAATAATTAAATCAAAATGAAAATAAATCAAAATTTATGAAAATTCAATTTATCAATTCAATCAGAAACATTGAAATTGAATTGTAACATATTTAGAATAGCATGTGTGTTGCTCTTACATGCAACAGATGGTGTTGTTTTTTTAAGATAAGCATAGTTTTACCTGTCACAGGTGTGGCATCTATACTTATACTTACAAAATGAACCATATGGTAAACAACACAGCTCAATTCTAACACAATGTCACACAAAATACTTCAATAAAAAATAAAATAAATCGAAATCTATATAAATAAAATTTATTAATGCAATCGGAAACATTGAAATGCAATTCGTGACATATTTAGTATAGTGTGAATGTTGCTATTATGTGCAACAGATGACACTGTTTTTTCAAAAATGCATGTTTTTACCTGTCACAGGTGTGGCATCTATATTGTAGGCATATAAAAAGATGCGCCAAATGAACTGCAACGTTGTGTCAAAATTTCAAAGCAATCGGGGAAGAACTTTAGGAGATTACAGTGTGTGTTGCTCTTACGTCCAACAGATGGCGCTGTTTTTCAAAAAAGCATGTTTTTTTTTGTCATAGGTGTGTCATGTATATAGTAGATATATAAAATGACGTGCTTATTCGAATGCAACGTTGTGTCAAAATTTCAAAGCAATCGGTAAAGAGGTTTCGAAGATATCCCTCACAAGAAAAACATGAAAAACACAGTTTTTCAGAAAAAGGATGTTTTTTACCGTCACAGACGTGACATCTATATAGTATGTATATAAAAACCTGCTCGGATATGAATGGAACGTCGTGTGAAAATTTCAAAGCAATCGGTAAAGAACTTTCGGAGATTAGCGATTTTGAACAAACGAACATTTACATTTTGATTTATATAGGTTACACTCTATGAACACATTATATATAAATATCTACATGTTTTACTCACCATAACTGTACATCTAAACTGATATGGTGCTCAAACAGCATAGTACTCACCTAGTTTCGCTTGTGAGGGTTGAGTTCTGGTTCATTTGTTCCGCCTCTCATATCAATCAACTGATGCACAGATTCCTGAGCCTTCTGGGTTTTATCATATCTACAATTGAAACTGTGTATGGAGTCAGCCTCCACCACATCACTGCCTAATGCATTCCATTTGTTAACTACACTGACACTGAAAAAGTTTTCTCTAACGTCTCTGTGGCTCATTTGGGTACTCAGTTTCCTCCTGTGTCCCCTTGTTCGTATACCCCTCGTGTTAAACAGTTTATCCTTATATACTTTATCAATACCTCTTAGAATTTTGTAGGTAGTGATCATGTCGCCATTTACTCTTCTGTCTTCCAGTGTCGTGAGGTGCATTTCTTGCAGCCTTTCCTCGTAACTCATGCCTCTTAGTTCTGGGACTAGCCTAGTGGCATAACTCTGAACTTTTTCCAACTTCTTATTCTTGACAAGGTACGGGGTCCATGCAGGGGCTGCATACTCCAGGATTGGTCTTACATATGTGGTGTACAAGGTTCTGAATGATTTCATACACAGGTTCCTGAAGGCAGTTCTGATGTTAGCCAGCCTTGCATACACCCCTGATGTATGGTAATAGTCGCCACCAAACACTGCATGACAAGTCATGCACACGACGCCAACTCCCTCGCCAAAATGGCTGCTCCCAACGAACTCCTTTTGCTGTTATTACACTATATTCGCACGTTATATATACGTATCTACATTTGTGTTCACCATAGCGAACCACTAAGCTGGTATAGCGAGTCCAGACAGCAAAAGTCAGAGGCAGCAGACAACTCTACCTACCTTCTCTCCAAGATTGCTCCTCCCACCACAGCGCTAATTATCACCTTAATCCTGCTATTATCAGAATCCAGGTCATTTTTATCACAGTCAGGGGTCTTCTGTAATACTATCATTGCTAAATAATAGCATGTACATATATATTTTTGACATTTTTTGGCAATGCTGTGGTTAAAAGCTGAACAACAGTGACGAGAGAGATATCAAATAATATACACCTGGAAGATACTGGAGGGCCAAGTACCAAATCTACACAGTAAAATAACAACGTACTGGAGTGAACGACATGGAAGAAAATGTAGAATAGAACCAGTGAAGAGCAGAGGTGCCATAGGCACAATCAGAGAACACTGTATAAACATCAGAGGTCCGCGGTTGTTCAACGTCCTCCCAGCAAGCATAAGAAATATTGCCGGAACAACCGTGGACATTTTCAAGAGGAAACTAGATTTATTCCTCAAAGGAGTGCCGGACCAATCGGGCTGTGGTGGGTATGTGGGCCTGCGGACCGCTCCAAGCAACAGCCTGGTGGACCAAACTCTCACAAGTCGAGCCTGGCCTCGGGCCGGGCTTGGGGAGTAGAAGAGCTCCCAGAACCCCATCAACCAGGTATCAACCAGTGCTGTGAGCTCATGCTGTGTGTGCTAGCCTTGGTGGCTCACTCAGAACTGAAGTTCTCACACCCAAATATGTTACCCACGATTTTTTTTCTAGGTGGCATCTGTTTACTATTGGCCGTTGGGGACTATAGCTGCCTCTATCCTTCGTGGGGCATTTAAAAGCGTGCGCTAGACCCTCATTTGTATATGTATGTATTGAGCGGTTTCGGGAAAGTTACTCCCATCATATATGTATGTATCATGCGATTTAAGGGTTAAGCAATGTGCTAACCCGGATGACGTAAATGACCTCTTAAATTCTCACTGAATCTTTTACAAGACTACTACGTCCTACATCCAGAACTTTGTCATACAGGTAACACAATGCGGTACACCTTTGCAGACCACTGCAAATGAATAACACACCCCCACAGTGAAGTAACAATACTGAAATCACTGCCCAAACACACAACACACAAATGTATAAAATACACTGGCCAAGATATATTGTATCAAATAACCACTACTGGGAAATTTCCCGTTACATACTTCACTGCTGGAACTGGTTACTCTGAAAAGATATCACATACATGGCCCATTTGGACATAGAGCATAAAATAATAAACACACTTTCCTCGACCCTTGGAAATACAGTAATTATTCGTACAACTCCACACAACTAAATGTGTATCCCGTACTCACCTAGTGGTGCTTGCGGGGGTTGAGCTCTGGCTCTTTGGTCCCGCCTCTCAACCGTCAATCAACTGATGTACAGATTCTTGAGCTTGCTTGGCTCTATCATATTTTCATATGAAACTTTGTATGGAGTCAACCTCCAACACATCACTGCCTAATACATTCCACATGTTAACTACTCTGACACTGAAATAGTTCTTTCTAACGTCCTTGTGGCTCATTTGGGTACTCAGTTTCCACTTGTGTCCCCTTGTTCGCGTACCACCCATGTTAAGCAGTTTATCCTTATCTACCCTGTCAATTACACTGATAATATTTTAGGTAGTGATCATGATGTGTACTCGTACATTTGTCTTCGTTCAGAGTTGTGCCCTCTCCTCAGTTTGATTGACGTTAATCCAGGTGTAACTCATGAGTCTACAATTCCAGTCACCTCACAGGTGGTAATGGACAATGTCAAGACGGAACACTGGCTTTGAATCCAGTTTCTGAGTCTAATACACCAAACCAGAATCAGGTACTTACTCTTTTTCTCCAGACCGGTCTCACTCTTCGGATTCTTACTTCAACGGACCGAGACGATGGCATGACGATAGAAAGTGACTTTTGTGTCTTTGCAGGTAATAATTCTGATGCTTGGCCGTGCAACGGAAATTACGGTCACTCCAGGCAAGGACACAGACAAGACTAATCTTCCCGCCCAAAGTAGAACCACGCCAAGCGCGTCCCCTCTGTACTCAAGTCCACCAATCCCAGACTAGCATCAACGAGGCCCCCAGGGGCGCTACCAGCGCCCCACCACTCAGCCACCGGCGCCCAGGTTTACTTACCTAGTTGTACTTACCTAGTTGTGCTTGCAGGGATTGAGCTCTGTCTCTTTAGTCCCGCCTTTCAACTGTCAATGAACTGGTGATACAGGTTTCAGAGCCTACTGGGCTCTATCATATACTCCATACACTTGAAACTGTGTATGGAATCAGCCTCCACCACATCACTGCCTAATGCATTCCATTTATTAACTACTCTGACACTGAAAAAAATCTTTCTAATGTCTGTGTGGCTCATCTGCATACTAGGTTTCCACCTGTGTCCCCTTGTTCGTGTCCCACCCGTGCTGAAGAGTTTGTCTTTAACGACCCTGTTAATCACCCTGAGAACTTTGTAGTTGTTTATCATGTCACCCCTCACTCTTCTGTTTTCCAGGAATGTGAGGTTCAGTTTCCTTAGCTTTTCCTCGTTATTCATACCTCTTAGTTCTCGGATCACACTGGTGGCATACCTCTGAATCTTCTCTAACTTTGTCTTGTGTTTAACTGGGTATGGACTCCAGACTGGAGCTGCATACTCCAGGATTGGTCTTTCATATGTGGTATACAGGGTCCTGAACGATTCCATACACAAGTTTCTAAAGGAAGTTCTTATGTTGGACAGGCTAGCATATGCCGCTGATGATATCCTCTTGATGTGGGCCTCTGGGTACAGATTCGGTGTGATATTAACATCCAGATCTTTCTCTCTATTTGACTCTTGTAGGATATCACCTACCAGATGGTACATTGTGTTTGGCCTTCTGCTCCCTTTGCCTAATTACATTACCTTACAATTTCCTGGGTTTAATTTTAGTAGCCACTTTCGAGACCTTTCCACCAGTTTGTCCAAGTCATCCTGTAGACTCTATCTATCATCTTCTGTCGTGATTCTTCTCATAATTTTTGCATCATCAGCAAATATTGAGACGAATGAGTCTATACCCTCTGGAAGGTCGTTTACATATATTAGAAACACGATGGGTACAAGTACAGAGCCCTGTGGAACACCACTGGTGACATCTCGCCGTCTCGCCTGATGTCTCCCACACCCCCACCCCTACCCCCCACACACACAGTTACACGCTGTTTCCTGTTGCTTAGATTCTTCCTTATCCGTTGGAGCACCTTACCTTACCCTCCTGACCACACACTCTTGTGAGCACGTCACACAATGTATACACACAGTACCATCACTTTCATGTACAAACTGCAGCAGGCCACTTCTCATTCCTCAACGTATATGCCAGAAGCCAGAAACTCAATGTAACACTTCTCTCAGATCTAGACAATACATGGGAGATTTTAATCCTAGAAATATAACGCTGGGAGACATTAATAACAACGATAATGGATGCAAATTTATAAAATATGTTTAAGACAACAGATTAACTGTGTATACTTTGTATACCCAAGTATACAAAGTATACACAGTATACAAAGTATACAAAGTATACATAGTATACCCAAACTGTGTTTGGGTATACTACGGATACCCAAACTCATTTATTGGGAGGCAGACTTGATTATGTAATGGGTAGAAACCTTGTGCAAGATAGGATAGAATGTTCGTTGGTAAATCACTTGGTTAGTGATCACTTTGCAGTTTCTGCTTCCTATGAGGTACAGTGTGATGTACCTAATAGACATCAGAGACGGAAAATGAATATTCCATATGGCTTGCACGATCACTTTAATAATTGTATTTCAAAATGGTATCAAGATTACACAATAACGAATGTACAAGCCTTCTCCAGAGATCTCGTTGATACGATTACTACCTACTACGACACATGGTTGTGTTGGGGAACAGGCCGTAAGCCTAACAGGAGTGGACAACGCCTACCACCACCCAAGTGGGTCCTTGACCCCGTATTTGTTAAAGAACATGAACGAGTAAAACAACTTGGAGATACATACAAAAGAACCAAAGCACAAGGTGACTTGCATGCATTCCTTGTCACAATAGAGAGGAGAGAGACATGAGCAACGTTATAAGTAATAAACATTGGGAAGAGTTCCTACAAAGTATAAATGAGCACCTGCTTGATGGGGTTCTGGGAGTTTTTCTACTCCTCAAGCCCGGCCCCAGGCCAGGCTCGACTTGTGAGAGTTTGGTCCACCAGGCTGTTGCTTAGACCGGCCCGCAGGGCCACATACCCACCACAGCCCGGCTGATCCGGAACTTCTCTTAGAAAACAGTCCAGTTTTCTCTTGAAGGTGTCCACGGTTGTTCCGGCAAAATTTCTTATAGTCGCTGGGAGGACGTTGAAAAACCGCGGACCTCTGATGTTTATACAGGGCTATCTGATTGCGCCTATGGCACCTCTGGCCTTCACTGGTTCAATCTTGCATTTTCTTCCATATCGTTCACTCCAGTACGTTGTTATTTTACTCTGTAGATTTGGGACCTGGCTCTCCAGTATTTTCCATGTGTATGTTATTTGGGAACTCTCTCGTCTCCTTTCTAGAGAGTACATTTGGAGAGCTTTGAGACGATACCAATAATTTAGGTGTTTTATCTCGTCTATGCGTACCGTATATGTTCTCTGTATTCCCTCTATTTCAACACTCTCTCCTGCTCTGAAGGGGGAAGTGAGTACTGAGCAGTACTCGAGACGGGACAACACAAGTGACTTGAAGAGTACAACCATTGTGATGGGATCCCTGGATTTGAAAGTTTTCGTAATCCATCCGATCATTTTTCTGGCTGACGCAATATTTGCTTGGTTATGCTCCCTAAACGTTAGATCGTCGGACATCATTATTCCCAAATCCTTGACATGCTGTTTTTCTACTATGGGAAGATTCGATTGTGTTTTGTACCCTGTATTATGTTTCAGATCCTCATTTTTGCCGTACCTGAGTTCCTGAAATTTATCACTGTTAAACATAATGTTATTTTCTGCTGCCCAATCGAAAACTTTGTTGACATCTGCTTGTAGTTTTTCAATGTCTTTACCAGAGGTAATTTTCATGCTGATTTTTGTGTCATCTGCAAAGGACGACACGAAGCTGTGACGTGCATTTTTGTCTATATCTGATATGAGAATAAGGAACAGTAGCGGTGCAAGGACTGTACCTTGAGGTACAGAGCTTTTAACATCGCTTGGACTCGATTTTATCTGATTGACTGTTACTCTTTGTATTCTGTTCGACAGGAAATTGAGTATCCAGCGTCCTACTTTTCCAGTTATTCCCATTGACCTCATTTTGTGAGCTATCACCCCATGGTCACATTTGTCGAACGCCTTTGCAAAGTCTGTGTATACAACATCTGCATTTTGCTTTTCTTCTAGGGCTTCTGTGATTTTGTCATAGTGGTTGAGTAACTATGACAGACAGGATCTTCCCGCTCTAAATCCATGTTGTCCTGGGTTGTGCAATTCATTGTTTTCCATAAAACTAGAAATTTGATTCCTAATCACTCTTTCAAACACTTTTATTATGTGTGATGTTAATGCAACTGGCCTACAATTTTTTCCCAATGCTTTTACTCCCCCCCCCTTGTGAAACGGAGCTATATCTGCAGATTTAAGTGCTGCTGGTATCTCCCCTGTATCCAGGCTCTTTCTCCATATTACGCTGAGTGCTCTAGCTACTGGTACTTTACATTTCTTTATGAATATTGAATTCCATGAGTCAGGCCCAGGAGCTGAGTGCATAGGCATATTGTCAATTTCTCTTTCAAAGTCTTCCGAGTTTGTGGTAATATCCGTTATATTATCTGCAGCTTGAATGTCATTCATAAAGAAGCTGTCTGGGTCATCAACTTTCATGTTGTTTATTGGTATGCTAAACATAGCCTCATACTGGCTTCTTAGAATTTCACTAATCTGTTTGTTGTCCTCTGTGTACGTACCTTCATTCGTAATTAACGGTCCAATACTGATCGAGGTTTTTTATTTTGATTTTGCGTATGTGAAAAAATATTTCGGATTTTTCCTTATCTCTTGCATAACTTTCTGTTCCAATTCCATTTCCTCAGACTCATATGATAGCTTCAACGTTTGTTCTATTTCTTCGATCTCCCTGCTTAGGCCTATTTTCCTTGCTTGTGATAGTTGTGTCTGCCGAAGCATTTCCGTTATGTTTTCCTTTTCCCGTATAGTCGTCTGCGTTCTCTTTCTAGAGTGGTTCTCTTTCTGCCCCTCCTCACAGGCACGTGCTTCAAGCAGACCTTGTAAGCTTCAGCTGTCAGTTCAGCTATTCCCTGTGTGGGAGTTTTGTCGCTTAAGACCGTCTCCCATTGAATGGTTGCAAGGTCTACATTTATTTTTTCCCAGTCTATTCTCTTATTGTTGAAATTGAATTGATTGAATACTCCTTCTCGCTTGTTGGGTCTCTTAGACCTTCTACCGTTATTTATGATAGTTCGCACTTCAATGAGCATATGGTCTGAGTATGAAGTACCTGGGATTGTGATGTCTCTGATTAGTTCATCATTGTTTGTGAATAACAAGTCTAGTGTGTTTTCGTTCCTAGTTGGTTCTGTAATATGTTGATTGAACGAGAATTTGTCACAGAATCTCAAAAGTTCTCTGACCTGTGGTTGGTTATTTCCCGGGTCATTCGCTGTTGTGATATTTGTGTTCGCCATTCTCCATCTTAGACTCGGTAAATTGAAATCTCCAAGGAAGATAATATCTGGAGCTGGGTTTGCTAGGTTATCAAGTATGTTCTCTATTTTGTGCATGTGCTCTGTGATTTCCTCAACCGTTGTATCTGGCGGTTTATATATTAGAATAATAATTAGGCTTAGTTTCTCTACCTTAATTCCAAGTACCTCTACCACTTCATTAGTTGAGTTTAGTAGTTCTGTGCATACCAGGTCCTCTTTAATATATAGACCTACTGTTCCAATTGCCCTAGTTTTTCTATCACATCTATATAAATTATAATTTGGAATCCAGATTTCACCATCCATGTAATATTTTGTATGAGTTTCCGTGAATGCCCCAAATATTATGTTTGACTCTAATAAGAGGCCATTTATGAACTTAACTTTATTTCTTGACTTTGGCTTTAAACCTTGAATGTTTGCAAATATGAATGATTGTCCATATTGTGTGTCATATCTTGAAGGTTTTGGTAGTTCTCCCTCCTCTCTACCCTGACCCAGGGTGTGTTGTTGTGGCAATGGTTTGTCCAGTTTTGGAAGTGGTACTGGGGAGTGTGGTAGTCTCTGTGTAGTTGGGGGGTGTAGTATGTGTGGGCTTGATGACGAACCGTAGTCCAGTCTTGGGCATTTCCCCCTCTTCATCCGTACTCCTGCCACGTGTCTGTTTCTCCCTCTGTTTCTGCCTGCCTCTAAAAAAATTTCAGGGCTATTATATTGGACTTCCTCTTTCATATAGTGCTGTGTACCTCTGACGTGGAAATCAGGGCAATGAAGATCGTAGCATTTCCTCTCATTAACTGAGAGTTTGCATAGCTTAGGGTGAAAATATCTACTAATATCGGTCGGAAAATATCGGTCCACTCTACTTATTGTTTCCACCCTCCGTTTCCTCGTCTTCTTCTCTTCACGTCCAGAGTAAGACGTCAACTGTCTGTACCTCCTCTGTCGTCTTCACACTTCCATCTACTGTCATTATACTTCCGTCTCCTGTCATCATACTTCACTCCCTCGTCTTCACCGACGATCCTCCCTTTCGTCTCCTCATTTATCCAAGACATCCTGTTTGACCTCCATCGAGTCCTTGGCTTTCTTCTATTCCTCCATGCTTGCATCATCATCCTCTTCCCACACTTCTCACTTCTATACCACTCCATTTCTTCTCCTTCAACTCTTCTTCGTTCCCTAAAAGTTTCTTCGAGCACTGTACTACACCCAACAGCACTCGACCGTACATGTCGCTTTACCTCTCCTAATGTGCTCTTAAGCATCTCTCCACACATACTGTCTCTTCTCCTTTCATTTTCTCGGCTATTACTCTTCTTCACTATCTTTTCTCCGCGTTTTCTGTGAAACATGTCAAATCCTGACATCTTCCACAACTCCATTATCCATATGCTTCTGTGCTCGTGGACCACTTGACGCTCGACTCTCGTCCTTAATATGTCCACATCCTTCCTCATATCTACTCAGCACAGTTACATTCGCCTTCCGACTCTCAATTTCTGTGGTCTGGGCTCTACTCAGGTCCGCTCTCTTCACATGATTCTTCTTCGGCTGGGCCATCTTCACTTTTGCCCTAACCGGGACATCATTCTCCTGGGCTGGACCTTCATCAAACAGCCACGCTATATCTACGTCAATTCCTTCTACCGGTTTAATCGACACTGTCTCATCTTCTCCAGCGTCTTCCTCGTCGGCCACCTCTGCCTTCATTACTACCGAGACAGGGTTTTCAATGGCTTGGCGGTCTCCTGACTCATCTCCTCGGATGTCAGTCAGGTTCACTCTCTCAGGTGTCCCACCTGTGCCGTGGCCTCCTGGGCACTCCTCTGGCACGGTCTCCGCCATGACTCTTGGCAACACCTTTGTCCCACACAAGTCATTCCCCAGGGTCACTTGGACTCCTGGAACAGGTATGTCGGGGAACACTCCCAACATCACCTCTGCCGACACATATTCTGACCTTAGCTGGACAGTACAAACGGGCATGTCACTCTCAGACAATAACCCATATACTTTCATCTTACCACTGCCAGCTAACCGTCGATCATTCCCAATCAGGCTTCTCGCAATCAAGCTCTGATTAGCTCCGGTATCTCTTAAGATACTAACTTCTACCTCAGGTTGGCTTCCTATACTGATCCAACCTTTGCTCATGAACGGCCTGTACCTCTCGTTCACTAAGTTCGCTCTCTGTGGTTTGTCTTGGAACACAGTATATTTACTCCGGGGTTCACACATGGCTAGGGTCACAACTCTTTTGCCCTGCCGACAATCTCGCATCACGTGACCCAATCCGTTACAGTTGTAACACCTCACCTGGGAAAAGTCTCTTCTATATGTACCCGAGTAGCTCTGACTCTGCCCACTCGTATTGGAGTTCCTCGGGCCAGACGTACTACTCGTACTCTGTGGAGCTTTACTGGACTCTTGATTTCTTTTACTTTTATCTGCCCATTTATCAAAATTCTTCTCACCCCAGACTCCTCTGGGCCTTTCATAATTTCTTCCTCCCCAGACTCCACTGGGTCTGATATTGCTGCGTCTCACCTCATTCTTCACTCTGTTCTCCCTCAAGCTCTTGCATGCTTCGGTAATCATATCCGCCCTATCTGCGGCATCTTTCACCTCCCTTATCCCTGCTTCTTGGATCTTGAACTTTGTTTTGGGATGCATCATCTCCAAGAACTTCTCCATGACCATCAGTTGCTTCAGGTCAGCGTAAGATCCAACTCCAGCAGCCTCAATCAATTTCTGGAATCGTCTTTCCAGATCTCTTGCTGTCTCAGCAAAAGTACACGCTCCAACCTTCACCATCTCCCTGAAGCGCTTCCTATAAGCTTCTGGGGTTAACTGAAACGAGCGCAATATGCTGCTCTTTACCGTGGCATAATCCTGGCACTCTTCCAGTGACAATTGGGTGTACGCCTCCCTGGCTGCACCGGTCAATCTTAACTGGACCAGCTGGGCCCATTCCTCCTGTGGCCCCTCCTTGATGCTGGCTACTTTCTCAAAATGCTCGAAGAAGCTCTCTGCCTCTTCGGAAACAAACAAGGGAATGTCCTTCTCCCTAACCCTAACATCTGGTGAGTGTGATACCTGGGTGGTGCTCTCTGGCAACCCATGTTCAATCCTTTGTTCAGCCAAGGTTCTATTCGCTTCTATCTGCATTTGTTTTGTTCTCTCTTTTTCTTTTTCCACCTCTAGCCTTGCTTTCTCTTTTTCTTTCTCCTGTTCCAACTCCAGTTCCCTTACTCTGGTTTTCTCTTTTTCTACTTACAGTTTGGTTTTCTCTTTTTCTACTTCCAGTCTGGTTTTCTCTTTTTCTATTTCCTTTTTCATCTGGAGTTCTAACTTCATCTTTTCCAGCTGGAACTGTCTCTCCTTATCCTCTCGTTGTTGCTGCATCTGGAGCTCTAACTAGAATCTCTCCAAGCTCCTATTCCGGCTACTCCTGCTACTGCGGCTACTCTTACTGCTCCTACTCGATCCCTGGGATCTCACTTCATAATGCCCATCATCCTCCTTTCCACTTTCAGCTCCTTTTTGGGCTCCTTGCTCTGCCGCTTCACTTCTGGCTCTCAACTGTCTCAGGATCTCATCCTTCATCCCAGCTACCTTAGATGCTTTCAACGTGATGCCACATTTTTCTGCTATTTGCTTTAATTGATCCCTCATGCAACCTTCCAAGTCCTCAGGCTTGCCTGACTCCACAAATGCTTGCATCTTATCCATCTTGTCCTGTGAGTCTTCCCAAGAGAGAGAGTATACACCAGTGGTCACACAGTTTATCTATTTCAACAAAGGGTGTACAAATCCACTCTTGGACAGGGTGTGGGTGTGTCAGTTCACTATCCCGGACAGGCCCCCAATTTATTTTAGTTTGGGTTGGTGGTGTTGTCGTGTTGTTCCTCCTTTGCAAACAACCCAACCCACAACTCGGTAGAGTGCTTATACCTCGCTAGGAGATCACACTAGGCGCTTCTGGCTCTTGGAGAGGGGCTCAACGTCACACATTTAGGGGATGCGGCTCCAACACTTAGCCTCGTTGTCACGTGCACACACCCACTCGAGCCGCTGTGATTCCTCACTCTCTCCTTATGTGATATGATCTCCTCAATCCCCTTTTACTTACTAATCTTCCATCCTACCCTGTCCAAAGCGGTGGTTCTTGGTTCTTTCTCTCTCTCTCTCTCTCTCTCTCTCTCTCTCTCTCTCTCTCTCTCTCTCTCTCTCTCTCTCTCTCTCTCTCTCTCTCCCTTTACTATTTCCTGGGAAGCCTCACTAGGACAAGGGCAAACACCAGCAAATTGGAATACATTTACTGGACAAAGCACATACACAATACATACACACATATAATAATAATGAATCCTATATTCTATACAATTACCATCAGGTTGCACTCCAACACCATCAGAACTCTATCATCAGCTTATCCAGTGGTATCCTATCTTATGTTTCCCCAACTGATACTATCTACCTCTTCAAGTAGATCAAGTCTTATACTACAATGTTGCACTATCAGCAAGAGAATATATCTATAAGCATGTACAAGGAAAATCAGCATTGAATGCAATAACATATATATATCAGTATAAAAGTTCCTTGATACACAACAATGATCAATCGATCACTCTATCAGTCCTAGAACACATACATCTGTAGGTAATCCAGCCTACGACTGTAACTCTAAACTTCAGTATAAAACACTCCTTGACATAAGAATGCAAACAATCACTCACCTCTCACTGCGTCTTGCACGCCAATGACAACCAAACACTATCAACTCCCTACAAGTAATCCACCAGAACTTCCCTTCCACCTCTGGAAGTTCACTACCTTGCTCTCTTCAGGTACTTCTGGGCTTAACTACCAGGATCCTCTGCAGCTCCTCCAGGCTGCTACACCATGTAGTTTTCCTTGAGCAACTACGGTGCTTCACCCTTCTGCTAGGGTACTCCTTAGCTCTCTTGGCTGCTACACCAGGAAGTTCCCTCGAGCAACTATGGTGCTTCACCACCTCTACAGAAGCACGTGACACTCCTCTTCACTGCTTCTCCTCAGAGCTCGAGGTCCTCTTCTCCACTACCTTGGAGTCTCATCAATTACTTCATCTGTGCTGGCTTCGAAGTTCTCAGCAACTTTTTCCCCAAAGACAAACCTGCAACCCATCGACACTCCAATAAAATTGTTTCCCCTTTAACACATAAACAAAAATAATCACACAATATGTTTGCCTCAAACCTCGATCTGTCCGCTACATACTGTGAGAGTGGACTCCCCCGTTGGGCGGGTCCATGCTCCACCTCGCCCGGCGGGCCTCCACTCTCCTCCGCCGCCCCTCAGTCAGTTGGCTCCAAGCAGTCGAAGGGAGAGGACGCGCTGCTCGTCCCCTCCAGCTGTTTCTCTCGTCTCCGTCCTCTTATTTAGGGTGCCTGCCTTCCAAAAACATTTCTAACTCATCAATAAACATTGCTACTGTCGCTGGGCACACGACCAACTACAAGCAATCACTATGAACTGGCTTAAATCGTGCTTACCACAGATTGTCTGGTCGAGGGCGCTATCCCTCTGACAGAGCTTGGTCAGAGCGCTTCCACGGCCCACAATAATGTCTCTGGGTGGCTTAATACTCTCCTCGTCGACCAGGACTCGAGACCACAACGTTCACAGCTCGATTCCACAGCTGGAATGTCTACACACTTCTCTTCTCTTGGAGATATATCACTAGAGGTTCCTTTCTGACGGGAGCTCAAACAGAGCGCGGCTTTCCCCCTGCGATGTCTGGCCTCAAGTGAGGTCAAAGCCCTGCAGAAGCGAGCCTCACGCCTCCAGCAAAATGTCCACATCTCCTAGCCAGTCATTTATCTGTTTTCTTCTTCACTGCCCATAATCTTATATTGTTCATCATATCCAACCAGCTATTTTACATATGTGTTATCACCCCTATATTTCTTAGACCTTCTGGTTAGGTCAGGCTTGCTGAATAACTCTCAAGGGGGAGACTCGTTTCTCCTGTAGGCTGAGATTATAACAATATATATATATATATATATATATATATATATATATATATATATATATATATATATATATATATATATATATATATATATATATATATATATATATATATATATATATGTATATATATATGTATATATATATATATATATATATATATATATATATATATATATATATATATATATATATATATATGTATATATATATGTATATATATATATATATATATATATATATATATATATATATATATATATATATATATATGTATATAGTTGATAGATAAGAAAGATAAGTTACTGAAACTGTTACAACAACTGAAAGATAAGTTGAGTCCAGTCCTGTGTTGACTGAACTATTGTGAGTATCGTGTTGAGAGCACCACACCCAGTGAGCCAGGACACATTCACCAGTGTTTAGTGACAAAAGGAAATTATCCAAGTGTTAAGTGCCACATCAACCCTCCCCCCACCCCCTGAGTGTAGTGCCTCCCCCCTCCGTGAGGTGCAGTGTCTTCCGCTCCCCCGCCCCCACCTCCCACGATCAGGTGATCGCGCCTTCCCCTCCCCGGCCCCCCCTCCAAGACCGGGCCAGCGCAGCCTCCCAACCCCCACTCACCACCTCCACGAGCCCACCCACCCCAGACATCTGCCCAGACATGACGCATAGTATAGGGGACAACCTCGTCCCCCCCAGCCAGGAGGGAGAGACAAATACGCCAGTGCAAGGTGACATTCACTTTACCTAAGGGGATGGCAGAAGAAGCCACTACCAGCCAGCTCACCCCTCCCGAAGCCAATCAAAGGAGAGGCACATGCAGTGTTTGTGGGAGCAACATCAGCATCAACTCGGTCTCCAGAGTCATACGCCAGCATGGCGACTGTCCTGGGTCAGGGAGGCCTCCCGTGGGAGGAGGCAGCACTCAGGAGCCTGTTGCACCAGTACAAATCGCAACAGATTACATTGCAACAGACGACCTGCTAGAGGCAATTAAAGCAACGTCAACCAAGACACTCACCCACATCCCAAAGGCCTCTCGCCCATTTGCTGCCGGGAAATACACGGACCTCATCGCAAAAGTCAACAGAGGGTCAAATAACCTTGATGCACCTGATACCATCAAAGCCTGGCACAATCTGTTACTTTTTGGCAATGCATGCTTAGGTGTACCAGACAGAGGAGGCAAGACACTGGCCTCATCCGTCAATAAAGCAATTAGGGATTTTCCTAGGGCTGACAACCTAGTCCGCCTCCCCAAACACCGCCGAGGCAGACCAAGTACGACAATCAGCGACAACAGAAAATTAGGTACCCAAGTCAGCAAGAAAATTGAAGAGGGCAATACAGTCGGGGCACTCAGGTTGATCACAAGTGAGGACAAAATTTTGCCCAGGGATGAAACCACAGCCCAAGCACTGAGAGAAAAACACCCCCTCAGGGCCGTAGGTGGACCTCCCCCAAAGGTCAGGCTCGCCCCTAACCAGGAACCTCTCGTCCTCCGGGAGTCAGAGGGTTATAAAGCTATCGTTTCATTTTCCCCGGGCTCCTCAGGAGGCTACACAGGGGTAAGACCTCAACTTGTGAAGGAAATGGTGAATCCTGTTCTTGGCCCAGCTGCAGAAGCGCTCCTGACAGAAATCACAACGTTTGTCAACAACTGCCTCGCCGGGTTAATCCCTGATGAAATCAAACCATTCTTCTTTGGTGCATCTCTATGTGCCCTGAAAAAGAAGGGGGGAGGGATCAGACCCATTGCCGTTGGTAATACCCTTCGCCACCTAGTTGCAAGGGCTGCTGTCAGAAGTATCCGAATGGAAGCAGCCACCATGCTGCAACCCAACCAGCTGGGGTTTGAGGTCCCCCCAAGGATGTGAAGCAGCGGCTCATGCTGCACGAGCCTACATTAGCTCTCATACTGAAGACCAGGCAGTAGTAAAATTAGATTTTAAAAACGCTTTCAACTCGGTCAAAAGGGAAGCAATCCTCACTGCAGTCCAGGAACATTGCCCAAGCATTCTCCCGTTTGTGTCAGCAGGCTACAGCAAAGACTGAACCCTCCTGTTTGGCAAACATGAAGTCACCTCAGCAGAGGGAATTCAACAGGGAGACCCACTTGCACCGTTCCTCTTTTGCATAGCGGTTCGAGAAATTACAACCAGACTGTCCAGTGAGCTCAACATCTGGTTCCTGGATGATGGCACTCTGGCAGGCACACAAGATTCCCTGCTGGAAGACCTACAGCTGGTGAAGACACGGGGGGAGTCCATGGGTCTCGTTCTTAACCCCTCCAAGTGCGAAATTATTGCATCCAATGAAGTAATTATGAGAGCAGTGAAATCAGTTTTAACAGAAGCCTCAATCGTTAAACCTACCGACAGCACACTACTCGGAGCACCTCTGGGCCACAATGCCATTGCTGCAGTCCTTGACGAAAAGTTTAGAGACCTAAAGAGGATGGAAGAGAGAATTCGGGACTTGGACTCCCACGATGCCCTCTACCTTCTCACAAAGTGCCTTACCTTGCCCAGGCTAACATACTTCTTAAGGTGTGCACCATCTTTTGGCAACCCACTTCTACATCAATATGATGAGCTCCTCAGGTCAATATTCAGGAAGGCGCTCAACCTAGATTTAGATGACAGTCAGTGGGACCAAGCAACACTACCAGTGAGATTTGGAGGGATAGGCATACGAAAGGCAACTGAGGTAGCACTTCCAGCATTCTTATCCTCATGTAAAGCAGCCAACGAATTGGTAGGTCAGATCCTACCAGAGCGTATGAGAGAGACAGCGGGAACTCATGATCAAACGTTCATCGAAGCAGCCAGACAATGGGACACCATTGCACACCCTCAACCCCGACCACAAGTCCCAAAAGACCACAAGCAGGTCCACTGGGATAGCCCCATAATGGAAAAGACTGTCACAGCAATGATTGACAACGCTGATGCTGAAAACAAAGCCCGCCTCCTAGCGGTAACAGCACCCCACGCCGGGGATTTTTTATTTGCTGTGCCCAATGCAGCCCTGGGAACTCGCCTCAGTCATGACGCTCTCCGCATTGGAGTTGCCCTTCGCCTTGCCGCCCCCATCCTCACCGAACATAGGTGCATCTGCGGAACTGCGATGGCAGACCAATATGGTCGTCATGGTCTGGTATGTCGTAAATCACAGGGTAAAATTGCAAGACATGAAGAAGTCAACGACATCATCAAGAGGAGCCTCGCCACAGCACGCTGCCTGGCACAAAGAGAACCACACTTATCCAGACCTAACGACCCTCAGAAGCGCCCTGATGGGGTCACCTTGCTACCTTGGAAGGATGGTAAGCATGTGGTATGGGACTACACGTGCGCTGCCACACTGGCCAGTACCTACCTCCACTACAGCACACGTGAAAGCGGTGGTGCTGCTTCTTTCAGGGAATCGCAGAAAATTATTAAATACAGAGGTCTGTATTAAATACAATACATTATTAAATACTGTATTAAATACAATGCTCCGTGCAATGCACCGAGCATTGCAAACTCACGTTCCTTGAGGGCGATTTGACGTTCTTGTTCTTCCCTTCGTATGGCAGCTGCTTCTCTTTGTTGTTCGAGGGCTTACCTTTGCATGGCAGCTGCTTCCCTTTGCTGCTCACGTTCAATCTTGGCCAGTTCTAGTTTGAGTTTCATTGTTGCCAAGTCAGTTTTATCTGCAATATAATAAGTTTCATGAGTTTCAGAGTCGATCTTACCTTGCTCTAAATAGTGATCCAGCAACAGGTTGTGTATGTCATTTTTGTTGGCTTGGTAGGGAACTTCTAGTTGATACTCATGTGCAAGAGTTTGTAATTCAGTCCTCTTGGCACGACTTAAAGTCCCTATTTCACCTGCTGGATCTGCACGGAAAGCTTGGAGACGAAACATGGTGAAATTAGCAAATAAATGTATAACGAATATTCAGTTATAGTGAATGTCAGAAACAGGACAACGTGGCAACTGGTACCTATCCTGTGGAATCTTTAACAATTAAAGTTAAGTACAAGATGTTAAATGATTAATTTAAATCAAAGGCACAGGAAATCTTGTACCCGGTACTCATGTAAGAGGATAAGGGCAAGAAAATCCTACTAACAAATGAAACAGAGTTTCGAAAACAAATGAAACAGTTAATTGCCTCAAAAGTAAAATTGGTAGTCCAAGGATGTAGGCATACCTTGCCGAGTCTCTATAGGACATAAAGCAAGTTTTTCCTACTGAATTTAATATGATACTTACAGAATTAGCGAACTTTTGTGCTCTGAAAAAGTAAGCTAATTCCCTACCGTTGTATGTATCATCATCTCTGACTGACGTGTAGGGGTGCGAGGTGTCAACTGGTGACGAGAACTGCTGCTGAGGTCCCAATTCAGCAACTAAAGTTCGAGCTAGAGGAACTATGGCCCTCTTTGTCCTCCTACAGTCCAACCCGTTCTCGCAAATTCGTAAAGTCAATATTGACTTATTAACTACGTGCATAGGTGATATACTAAACATAATAGATACCCTTAAAAAGATTCATAGAAAACACCGACCTTACCTAACCTTGTTAGTATCTTAAGATAAGCATCTTATTTCTTCGTAATTACAATTATTACTTAACCTATACCTATTATAGGTTAGGTAATAATTGTAATTACGAAGCAATAAAATGCTTATCCTAAGATACTAACAAGGTTAGGTAAGGTCGGTGTTTTCTATGAATCTTTTTAAGGGTATCTATTATGATAAGTATGTCACCTATGCACATATTTAATAAGTCAATATTGACTTATTAAATTTGCGAGAACGGGTTGTACAGTCAGATTGCAGAAGATTGGGTGCACTTGACCCAGGGCAGACCACAGTACCAGGGTACCAATATGATGATCTGTCAAAAATGAGAAATATCCAAGGGACAAAGATGGTAAACACGAGTAATAACACGGAGGGAGAGATGACCAATTAAGAGTATGACTGAGGCCTACAGTCACCACGTAATCCAAAGTTGTCTCACCTTCACCATATGCTACTCTCGTAATGCACAATACACCGCACCATATAAAAAATGAAATTGAATATGAAAAATAGTAAAAGCTACGTTAACAAAGTTAAATACGCTTACCATTAATTACCACTTGGCACCAGTACCTGAGTGAAGCTCCTAGGACAGGCCCCCATATAATATGTGACGGTAACGCGTTGGTGTTCGGCTGTTCAAAAGCTAGGGGTATGGCCTCGTCACATATAGAAAAAAATATAGAAAATCTGGAACTTCGTCTGTGGTAAGGTAAGGAGAAGACACAAAACACAAGTAAATTTTAACAATGAAATTTTAATTACGTTAAAGAAAGCAAAACATGAATAAAATGGACATACAAATTCGTATAATGAAATCAATCAAAGTAATAAGAATAATCAAATGGCAAAATGAAAAGTTACGTTAAGACAAGTGAGCAAATAACAAGTGTATGACAAACAAAGTAAATAGGTGCAGGAATATTGGCTTCAAGCTGCCACCTCTCTTAGCACACGTAAGCCTGGGGCTTAGTCTACCAACGAGACGTGTTAACTTGTCGAAAGCACGGGATATTCTGAGGACTGAGGTCGTGGCGGCCCCAGACATCAAGTAGTATGGGGGGTGGAGTGCAGTTGCAGCTGGACCCGCAGCCAATCAGCGATGAGCAGGCAACAAGACAGGTAGTTTGGCGGTTTGAGGTGGAGCAGGTGTTCCTGGCTGCATACGTTTTGCTCTCTGGCAAACCTTGGAGATGTTGTTGTCGTTGTTGGATATTTCTTCCATAGTAGTTTTATATAGATTTGTAGCGACGTATTTTGGAGGGAAGAGCAGGCTCAATCTCTTGAAGGAGATTATCGTCACAATATATATATATATATATATATATATATATATATATATATATATATATATATATATATATATATATATATATATATATATATATATATATATATATATATATATATATATATATATATATTAGTATATTTTGGAAGCAGTCTTTCCTGTTGACATATATTATTAAATATGACCGAAAAAGTAAGATTAATAATTCTAACACGAATTTTCTCTATCTTTCTTACGTTTCTTTTCACTGTTGATGGTAATTCAAAAATCAATTCTCCAAAATTCATTTTTATTTCTAGTCTGACGCGACACTTGAGCGCGATTCGTAAAACTTATTACATTTTCAGAGACTTTTGTTTACACACACACACACAAGTTTAACTGAATATAGCTTAAACATCTTTCGAGTTTTTAAACCTACATTTAGGTTAAGTGACATGTTACAATAGTTTTGGATGAGGTGAAAATAAACTTTTAACACAAGACAGAACACGAAACAATGAAATACAACAGGTATTAAAGGTAGGTAACTGCAGAGGGTCTATTTTTATTGGCCCATATTTCTTGATGTTTCTATATGGGAGCGGAGTCTTGAAGTGGGTAGAATATAGTTGTGCATTAATTGGCTGTTGATTGCTGGTGTTGACTTCTTGATGTGTAGTGCCTCGCAGACGTCAAGCCGCCTGCTATCGCTGTATCTATCGATGATTTCTGTGTTGTTTGCTAAGATTTTTCTGGTGATGGTTTGGTTGTGGGAAAAGACTATATGTTCCTTAATGGAGCCCTGTTGCTTATGCATCGTTAAACGCCTGGAAAGAGATGTTGTTGTCTTGCCTATATACTGAGTTTTTTGAGGCTTACAGTCCCCAAGAGGGCATTTGAAGGCATAGACGACATTGGTCTCTTTTAAAGCGTTCTGCTTTGTGTCTGGAGAGTTTCTCATGAGTAGGCTGGCCGTTTTTCTTGTTTTATAGTAAATTGTCAGTTGTATCTTCTGATTTTTGTCTGTAGGGATAACGTTTCTACTAACAATATCTTTCAGGGCCCTTTCCTCCGTTTTATGGGCTGTGGAAAAGAAGTTCCTGTAAAATAGTCTAATAGGGGGTATAGGTGTTGTGTTAGTTGTCTCTTCAGAGGTTGCATGGCGTTTCACTTTCCTTCTTATGATGTCTTCCACGAAACCATTGGAAAAGCTGTTGTTGACTAGGACCTGCTTTACCCTACAGAGTTCCTCGTCGACTTGCTTCCATTCTGAGCTGTGGCTGAGAGCACGGTCGACATAAGCGTTAACAACACTCCTCTTGTACCTGACTGGGCAGTCACTGTTGGCATTCAGGCACATTCCTATGTTTGTTTCCTTAGTGTAGACTGCAGTGTGGAAAACTCCGCTCCTTTCCATGACTGTTACATCTAGAAAGGGCAGCTTCCATCCTTCTCCATCTCGTAAGTGAAACACAACAGAACTCTGCTCAAATGCCTCCTTCAGCTCCTGCAAATGTCTGACATTAGGTACCTGTGTAAAAATGTCGTCAACATACCTGCAGTATATGGCCGGTTTGAAGTTCATGTCGACTAAGACTTTTTGCTCGATGGTACCCCTTGTAGAAGTTTGCAAACAGGACACCTAGGGAAGAACCCATGGCGACCCCATCTACTTGCTTATACATGTGTCCATTCGGGCTCAAAGAAGGGTGCCTCTTTAGTACAAGCTTGGAGTAGTTTCCTTAAAATGTTTTCTGGTATGTCCAGAGGAGTACAGACCGGATCACGATACACTCTGTCGGCTATCATCCCGATTGTTTCATCTACAGGTACGTTGGTAAACAGTGATTCTACGTCCAACGAGGCTCTTATCTCTGTGATAAAAGCCTCATAATTCATTGATTTTTGAATTACCATCAACAGTGAAAAGAAACGTAAGGAAGATAGAGAAAATTCGTGTTAGAATTATTAATCTTACTTTTTCGGTCATATTTAATAATATATATATATATATATATATATATATATATATATATATATATATATATATATATATATATATATACAACTGGCCTAAACACCGCAAGAGAGATTATACAACCTTAGAACATTTTCCCACCAGGAGATTCGAACCCTAGCCAGCACAGAAGCCTTACAGCAACTGGCATAACTGGTAAGCCTTTAACCCACTGCACCACAGCTCAGACCCTTAAAAGAGATGGTAATTTCGGAGTATTTCACCTCCAAAGATCGCCACCTCCCAAGAGCAACTAGAGCATAGTGAGGGGCTACTCACTTTCTTTCATCAAATTCCTGTTAATATGGGAGAACTCTGTGTCTATGCTTAATACACAACTTGCCTAAACACCGCAAGAGAGATTATACAACCTTAGAACACTTTCCCACCAGGAGATTCGAACCCTAGCCAGCACAGAAGCCTTACTGCAACTGGCATAACTGGTAAGCCTTTAACCCACTGCACCACAGCTCAGACCCTTAAAAGAGATTGTAATTTCGGAGTATTTCACCTCCAAAGATCACCACCTCCCAAGGGCAACTAGAGCATAGTGAGGGGCTACTCACTTTCTTTCATCAAATTCCTGTTAATATGGGAGAACTCTGTGTCTATGCTTAAGGGACCTCTGATAGGTTAGGTGGGCAGGAAATTCTCATAAAGTTTCAAAACGTTATGAAAAACGGTAATTTAAAGTGTCCTCTCCTAACCTCTCCGCGTTGGCCGGACGACTAAAACAGAAAATGGAACAGAACGTCACTTTTGTGAGCAGATTTCATATCAAATTAAGTCCAAATTTGGCCACAGCGCGCATACGAGCGAAAAGTGACGTTATTTTTAAGATGACAGGTTGAGGTAACAGGTGCATCAGTTTCAAAGAAACTTTGCTCATTTGTTTCTGCCTTTTCCGGGAATTGAACCCGAGCCACAGAATTACGAGGCCTGGACGCTGTCCACTCAGCTACCTCAACCCCTGTATGTGTGTGTGTGTGTACTCACCTAGTTGTACACACCTAGTAGTGCTTGCAGGGGTTGAGCTCTGGCTCTTTGGTCCCGCCTCTCAACCGTCAATCAACTGGTGTACAGATTCCTGAGCCTACTGGGCTCTATCATATGAAACTGTGTATGGAGTCAGCCTCCAGCCTTGAGTCTACTGGGGCCTCAAAACCGATTTCCCTTATGTCGGAGTCGTTCAGAGTGAAGACTAGTTCGAGTCTCGCTGGTTCATCGATTCTTCTCACCCATGTGAATTCCCTGACATGCTGGCTTAAAAAGTTTCTTGTCGCTACCTGTCTTTCTTGTGTTTGTACTTAACTAGTTGTGCTTGCAGGGGTTAAGCTCTGGCTCTTTGGTCCCGCCTTTCAATTCTTAATAAACTGGTGAAGAGGTTTCTTAGCCTAGTGGGCTCAATCATATCTACACTTGGAACTGTGCATGGAGTCTGCCTCCACCACATCACTTCTGTCACGGACCTTGGCGCCATCTACGATCCAGGGGCGGAACTACAGCAGTTGACCCTCCCATTAATCAGTTTCCCATCTTGTAGTCGGCCAGGCTGAAAGATGACGAGTAACAAACGGACGAGGGATGGGGGTCAGTGAAGTCGGGACAGTGGAAGAATTGGGTCGACCTGAAGGTGCTAGCCAAGTGGGCTAGTTCAGCGCTGCTGTTGAGTGCTATAGACTTCTCTCCTGGAGGTGCTAGCTAGTGAGGCTAGGTGAGCGCTGTGGTTGGGCGCTGTAGATTTCGATTCTGGAAGGTACTAGCCAGTGGGCTAGTTGAGCATAGATGATTTTACAGATTGAAGGTCCCAGCGAGTGTGCAATGGACGTGGAGCATCGGAGACCTCATCAGAGGCACTTTGTGTCCGTCATCCGTGGCTCAGCCGAGCGTTAGGGCTAGCAACGCCGCTCCAGTTGACCTCATATAGACTTGTATATATTATAATGGTGATGGGAAATAATAACGGATTATTTTAAGTCTATTTTTTTTCGTTTTACCTTTTAAACATTACACTATTTTTCCCACCAAGATTAGGGTTCTCTGAACTTGAGCCGGATCAAAGTTTAAAAAGAACAGAGTTACGAAGGGTTCATAACTTCCTAATGTCTACTACTCTGACACTGAAATACTTTCTAATTTCTCTATTGCTCATATGGGCACTCAATTTCCACCTCCCCTCATGTAAGAGCCCCTTGTGTTAAATAGTCTGTTTTGATCTACCCCTGTCAATTCCACCGAGAATCTTGTATGTGGTGATCATGTCCCCCGTAACTCTTCTGTTTCTCGGTAACGTGAGGTTTAATTCCCGTAGTCTATCCTCACAGCTCATACCCTTCAGTTCGGGTACTAGTCTGGTGGCAAACCTTCGTACCTTTTCCAGTTTAGTGTTTTGCTTGACTAAATAAGGACTCCATGTTGGAGTTGCATACTCCAGGATTGGTCTGACATATGTGGTATACAAAGTTCTAAGTGATTCTTTACACAAGTTTCTAGAGGCCTTTCCTATGTTAACCAACCTGGCATATGCCGCTGATTTTATCTTGAGATGGGCTTCAGGGGATAGGTCTGGCGTGATATTAACTTCCCCCCCCCCCAGGTCTTCCTCTCTCTGACTCTTGAAGTATTTCACCTCCCAGATGATACTTTGTATCTGGTCTCATGCTCCTTTACCTGTCTTCAATACATTTCATTTGCTTGGGTTAAACTCTAACAACCATTTGTTCAGCCATTCCTACAGCTTGTCCAGGTCTTCTTGAAGCCTCAAGCTGTCCTCCTCTGTCTTAATCCTTCTCATAATTTTGGCGTCGTCAGAAACATTGAGAAGAATGAGTCTATATCCTCTGGGAGATCATTTACGTAAATCAGAAACAGGATAGGTCCGAGTACAGAGCCGTCCGTGACTCCACTGGTGACTTCACGCCAATCTGAGGTCTCGCCCCTCACTGTAACTCTCTGCTTCCTATTGCTTAGGTACTCCTTAATCCACTGGAGCGTCCTACCAGTTACTCCTGCCAGGTTTCTCCAGCTTATGCATCAGCCTCATATAGGATACTGTCAGGTTTTCAGCTCATCCAAGAAATTGCAGTCCGCCAATCATTCTCTTGCTTAATGTTTGTCACCTGGTCGTAGAATTCTAAGCCTGTAAGGCAAGATTTGCCCTCCCTTAACCGATGTCGATTGGTTGTCACGAAGTCTCTTCTCTCAAGATGTGTTACTAGGTTTTTTCTCACGATCTTCTCCATCACCTTACATGGTATACAAGTTAAGGACACTGGCCTGTAGTTCAGTGACTCTTGTCTGTTACCCTTTTTGTATATTGGGGCTACATTAGCCGTCTTCCATATTTCTGGTAGGTCTCCCGTCTCAAGTGACCTACTATGCTTTATGGAGAGTGGCAAGCAACGTGCTTCTGCACACTCATGCAATACCTATGGTGAGATTCCGTCTAGGCCAACAGCCATTCTCACATCCAGATCCAACATATGCCTCTTGATCTCATCTCTTGTAATTTCGAACCCTTCCAAGGCCGCCTAGTTTACCTCTCCTTGCGCTGTGACCTCACCTCGTTCTATTGTGAAGATCTCTTGGAGCCTCTTGTTGAGTTTTTCGCACACATCTTTGTCATTCTGTGTACCTGTCCTCGCCTGTTCTAAGTTTCTTCACCGGTTCCTTCACTTTTGTTTTCCTCCTGATGTGACTGTGGGGTAGCTTTGGTTCGGTCTTGGGTTTATTAGCTACATCATTTTCATATTTTTCTCAGCTTCTCTTCTTTCACTAACATACTCTTTCCTGGTTCTGTTATCTCTCCCTGCTTTCTGGTGTTCTTTTATTTCGGAAGTTCTTCCACTCCCTTTTGTTCAGTTTCATTGCTTCCATACATGCCCTAATAAACCTCGGATTCTTCTTTTGCTACTCGGTTTATTCCTGTCGGGCCGGGATAAACCTGTTTACTACCTCCTGACACTTTTAGGTGACATAGTCCAACATGTCTTGTAAGGATTTAGTTCTTAGTTCTGAGTCCCATGGTATATCTCATAGAAATTTTCTCATTTCCTCATAATTTCCCTCTCGGTACGCCAGCCCTTTGTTTCCCAGTTCTATTTTGGGGGAGATAAATCCTAGCTCTACCAGGTACTCAAAGATCAGTATACTGTGATCACTCATTCACAAGGATGCTTCTAACATAACTTCCCTTATATCCGACTCATTTAGGGTAAATATCAGATCAGGTATAGCTGGTTCGTCCTCTCCTCTCATTTTTGTCGGTCCCTTGATGTGTTGGCTTAGAAAGTTTCTTGTTGCCATGTCCAGCTGCTTAGCTCTCCAAGTGTCTGGTCCACCATGTGGGTCTCTGTTCTCTCACTCTATAATCCCGTGGTTAAAGTCTTCCCTGATTAGTAGTCTGGATTTGTTCCTGCTAGCGATAGAAGCTGCTCTCTCTATTATATTAATGGTGGCAATGTTGTTTCTATCCTATTCCTGTCTGGGTCTTCTGTCGTTTGGTGGGGGTTGTATTTGACTACTACTCAAATCTTTTGTCCTCCAATTGCTGTGTGTGTGTGTGTGTGTGTGTGTGTGTGTGTGTGTGTGTGTGTGTGTGTAAATTTATTCGGTATCAATAAAATTCTAACTCTTATGGACAATAGTATGCTGGAGTTTAATTTATCTATATAAACGAAAGTGCAACAAGGACCATAATAACCTACAACTTGAACATCCTTTTTGTTCTTGTTGCAGGTTGGTATAGTCATATAGTGACTTGTGTTGTATAGGGAATGTACATTTAGATGTCATGTATAACGGTAAATGGTAAAAACCATCTTGCTTTTGTCTCAATGCATTATATTAGTAGGCATCCATCAGTCTCAGGACACTGCAGTTGCGTTCTGGTGTCGGCCTGGTCTGAAGTGGCCTCACCAGGGTGCAAAGCCAGGGTAGGTTGATTCGGGGGAGAAGCTGTTACCCAGGCAGCAGGTCCCCCCCCACTTCACGGTGCTGAAAGTCTCCAATGGAAAGGCATACGCCAATACGATTGGTTCCAGCACCGTCGCAGGAACTGAGTTCCGGAGGTTACCTTGAAGTTGGTGAAGAAGCGCACAGGGACCTCCAACACCCGAGACCGCCGTGGACGGGGAAGGAGAAGAACCACCCCATCAAGGGTATGAACGACCCCAGCCTCCTGAAGCAGAGCCTGGGCCGCACGACCCTCGGACGGTGGACGTCCCGGTCCCGCACCTACGGGATAGCTGGTATAGCTGTAATGCACTACAATGCATTATAGTCAACTAATAATTGTGGGATTCAAGAACTATGTAATGATGTTTTAATGACATAATTAAAACTTCATGTTTGAAGTCACTTCATTTTCATTAAAGCAAAATGTTTGCTTCAGTCTTAAGAAGTTTTGTTCAGATAACGACTGGAAGGATGCATAATATCTTTATTAGTAATATTGTTTAACCAACATTGTCAACTCTGTTTTCTTTGTCTCAAGCTTGTGTGATCATGTAGCAGCTTGGTTGATGATGGATATCCTCAGTGGTCATCTTGTTTTTCTAACAATGCTAACACAATGTTCCTCTCTTCTCGAGTCAGTATAGTTACATAAAGACTACTAGTGTGAAGCAGGATATCATAAATTATAGTAATAATAGCTGTACCCAGCCAGGCGTTGCTGTGTTTCTGTGTTGCTGTTGAGCCACATCAACCTTCCCCTGTCTCCCAGTCCTCCGCACCATTCCCCCCTCCCCTGTCTTCTCGTCCTCCCCCACCATTCCCCCCTCCCGTCCCCTCGTCCTTCCCACCATTCCCCACTCCCTCGTTCGCTGCATTCCTTAATGATCTGACGTTCCGATTGGAAAATTGGGAACATCAAATGATCTGAAGTTCCCATCACTGAAATATAAGAAAAACAGATAAAACACAAAATAAAAATAAACAAATATAAAAAATAAACTATACTCACAAAATGAACGGTATGGTAAATAACACAGCTCAATTCCAATGCAATGTCACAAAATAATTAAACCAAAATGAGTATGAATCAAAATCTATGAAAATTCAATTTATCAATGAAATCGGAAATATTGAAAGGCATCGTAACATATTTAGTATAGTGCATGCTGCTATTAAGTGCAATAGATGGCACTATTTAAAAAAAAAAAAGCATGTTTTTACCTGTCACAGTTGTGGCATCTATACATATACTCACAAAATGAACGGTTTGGTAATCAACGCAGCTCAATTTCACACACTGTTACACAAAATAAATAAATTAAATTGAAAATAAATTGATATCTATGAAAATTCCATTTATCAATGCAATCAGAAACATTGAAATGGAATTGTAACATATTTAGCATAGCATGTGTTGCTCTTACGTGCAAGAGATGGAGCAGTTTCTTAAAAAAATTAATGTTTTTACCTGTCTCAGGTGTGCTATCTATACATACACTTACGAAATTTATGTTATCGTAAACAACACAGCTCAATTCCAATGTATGTATGTATGTATTATTATAGATTGTATGTTGGTGGTGTTGTCGTGTTGTTGATCCTTCCTTCTGGACAACCCAACCCACAACTCGGTGGAGTGCTTATACTTCACTAGGAGATCATCCTAGGCGCTTCTGGCTCTTGGAGAGGGGCTCAACGTCACACGTTTAGGGGAGGCGGCTCCAACACTTAGCCTCCTTGTCACGTGCACACACCCACTCGAGCCGCTGTGACTCCCCACTCTCTCCTTAGGTGATATAATCTCCTCAATCCCCTTTTGACTTATTAGTATTACCTTCTACCCTGTCCACAGCAGTGGTTCTTGGTTCTTTCTCTCTCTCTTCATCTGTACTATTTCATGGGAAGCCTCACTAGGACAAGGACAAACACCAGCAAATTGGAATACATTTACTGGACAAAGCACATACACAATACATACACACATATAATAATAATGAATCCTATACTCTATACTATTACAATCAGGTTGCATTCCAACACCATCAGAACTCTATTATCAGTTTACCAAGTGGTATTCTATCTTCTGATTCACCACCTGATACTATCAACCTCCTCAAGTAGATCAAGTCTACATACACTGTTGCACTATCAACAAGAGAAATATATATATATATATATATATATATATATATATATATATATATATATATATATATATATATATATATATATATATATATATATACATGCATATATATATATATATATATATATATATAAATATATATATATATATATATATATATATATATATATATATATATATATATATATATATATATATATATATATATATAAACGTGTACAAAGAAAGTCAGCATGTGAATGCAATAACATATATCAGTGTAAATGTTCCTTGATACACAAAAATGATCAATCGATCACCCTATTAGTCCTAGAACACATACATCTGTAGGTAATCCAGCCTACGACTGTAACTGTAAACTTCAGTGTAAAACACTCCTTGACATAAGAATGCAAACAATCACTCACCTCTCACTGCGTCTTGCATGCTAATGACAATCAAACACTATCAACTCCCTACAAGTAATCCACCAGAACTTCCCTTCCACCTCTGGAAGTTTACTACCCTGATATCTTTAGGTTCTTCTGGCCATCACTACCAGGATCCTCTGCAGCTCCTCCAGGCTGCTACACTATGTAGTTTTCCTTGAGCAACTACGGTGCTTCACCCTTCTGCTAGGTTCCTCCACAGCTCTCTGGCTGCTACACCATGAAGTTCCCTCGAGCAACTATGGTGCTTCACCACCTCTACAGAAGCTCGTGACACTCCTCTTCACTGCTTCTCCTCACAGCTCGAGGTTCTCTGCTACACTACCTTGGAGTCTCATCAACTACTCACTCTGTGCTGGCTTTGAAGTTCTCAGCAACTTCTTCCCCAAAGGACAAACCTGCAACCCATCGACACTCCAATAAAAATGTTTCCCCTTTAACACATAAACAAATATAATCACACAATATGTTTGCCTCAAACCTCTATCTGTCCTTTACATACAGTGAGAGTGGACTCCCCCGTTTTGGGCGGGTCCATACTCCACCTCGCCCGGCGGCGGTCCTGACTCACGCTGGGAGGGTCTTCCACCATCAGGAGCCGGGCTCCCTCAGTTGCCTGCCAGCGCTCAGAGGAGACGGATGTCGCTCCGTGTTCCTCCCTCTCCACTCTCTTATTTCAGGCCTTCTGCCTTATTAAAACATGTCTAACTTATCAATAAACATTGATACTGTCGCTGGGCACACGACCAACTACAAGCAATCACTATGAACTGGCTTAAATCGTGCTTACCACAGATTGTCTCGTCGAGGGCGCTCCTCCCTCTGACGGAGCTTGGTCAGGGCGCTTCCACGGCCCACAGTAATGCCTCTGGGCGGTTTAATAAACACTCCTCGTCGCCCAGGACTTGAGACCACACATCCCAAGCTCAATTCCACCGCTGGTACGTCTGCACACTTCTCTTCTCTTCGAGATATATCACTAGGGGTTCCCTTCTGACGGGAGCTCAATGGAGCGCGGCTTTCCCTCTGCGATGTCTGGCCTCAAGTCAGGTCAAAGCCCTCCAGAAGCCAGCCTCACGCCTCCCACAAAATGTCCACATCTCCTAGCCAGTCATTTATCTGTTTTCTTCTTCACTACCCATAATCTTAAATTGTTATTTATATCCAAGCAACTATTTTACATATGTGTTATCACCTCAATATTTGCTAGACCTTCTAATTAGGTCAGGCTTGCTGAATAACTCTCAAGGGGGAGACTCGTTTCTCCTGTAGGCTGAGATCATAACAGTATATAGTATATAGTATAGTAGCATGTATATAGTAGGTATATAATAACACGCCCTTATTCGAATGCAACAGTGTGTCAAAATTTCAAAGCAATCGATAAAAAGGTTTCGAAGATTTCCCTCACATGAAAAAACAGTTAAAAAAAAAGCATGTTTTTTCCCGGCACAGACGTGACATCTATATAGTATATATTTAAAAAGAACCTCGGATGTGAATGAAACGTTGTGGTTAAATTTCAAAGTAATTGATGAAGAACTTTCGGAGATTAGCGATTTTGAACAAACAAATATTTACATTTTTATTTATATAGATTTATCAGGTGTGTTGCTCATGCCTTAAGCTTGCATGGTAAGATAACTATTGGTGTTGTTCCGAGTGTCTGTGAAGCTCATTATTAAATGACGACGACAACGATGTTCCTCATGCCTCAATCCGCCATTCTCATATATCATTAGTTACATACCATTTATGATTATATTGGTTGAATGGTGATTCTCGAACTAGTATCGCCAACATTTTATTGCCAAAAGTTTATGATGTACGATGCTTATAAAGGTTATATTGATTAACTGACGATGGCAAGACTGGAGCTATCGGGTAACAATTAGTAAAGTCATTAATTGTTGGGTGCTGCATAATGCTCTTCTTCTTCTGTTAATAATAATCATAATAATAATATTTATTATGGGAAAAGTACATACATACAAAATAGTATACAAGAAAAATGTTGGATCTCAGGAAGTGCAAGTATATACTATGCCTCAAGCCACTAATACACTCAGCGATTCAGGCATGACAATAGCACCATTGTTGCTCTCGTCACAAGTAATAAATTATCAAATAAGAACTGGTGAAATGTCGGACATTTTAATGGTGATCTATTCTTAACAATTGTAAAATGATCATCCTCTCTTAAATTTAGGGTGAAAATAGTTTAAAGTCGGTACACTTCACTATTATATAAAAATGCTCAACTAGAACAACTTATTTCAATATTTTACATGAAATACTGGAATCGTGATGGTTTATGCATAATAACAATTATGGTATCTATTGACAGGCAGGACAGCCCTTCACTCTGCAGCCTCAAATGGTCGCGACAACACTGTGAAGGTCCTCCTCGATGCTGGAGCAAACATAAACGCTACAGATAATGTTGGTAAGAGTCACACTTATGCATCCCAACATTATACAACACTCATGTCACACAACACACCAAACTTATCATGTGTCAAAATGCAATATTTATATTTTATAACTAGCAGTACCCGCCACGCATTGCTTTGGCTCCGTCTGGTTAAATGGGAAAGAAAGAAAAGAGAAAGCGCACGTTTCTAATATGTTTAATTTCATAATGCTTGTGGGTATACAATATTTTTTCTTGTTCCATTATCAGTGGAGATATAGAGATTGTCTGGTTGCCGACTGAAGAACACTCAACATATAATTGTCAACGTGAGAAGCAATCCGTGTCTAGATATAAACTGCACAATTCTAGTGATTGGCCCTGAGCTTTGTTGATGGTGATTGCAAACGCCAATCGAATTGGAAATTACAATCTCTTAAATCGAAATTGCATATCTGTTTGAATCATAGGAATGCGAGGAATGAGGACATCTTCCTCTTTGAAAGATCCTGTCAGATTGTTGCTTCTACGACGTCGCTGATTAATTTTTTTTTTCTGCAAGGCGCGTGGCGATGCAAAGTTTTGGCTGGTTGATATTTCGCATCATGATAATTGGCATGCCAATTTTAATTAAATTGCCGTACGTGTGATGGTATCCCTGGGAGATCGAGTGAATTAAAAAATTCTGTTGGATAATTAACCGCTTCATCTGCTTCCTCAACAGCTTCCAACAACAGTCACATACAAGTCCTCAACGGACTTGTATGTGACTGCCTCGCTTTGAATGTTAGACTGAATATTATTGTTAAGGGGGCATATCATTCTAAATCGTTATAAATTAAAAGTTGTTCAATTTGCTTATAATTTTTTTTATGAAATGGTTATAGAAAGGGCTGCAACTGGTCCAAGTTTCACCATCACACCCTAAACAGAAAAGGAGAAAAAAAATACACAACGTATTATGCAACGAATGTTCAACATTCTCAAATAATCTCAGGGAACACATGTGTCAACTAAAATGTCTACTATGTGCTGTAGAAGCACAAACTCTTGTAATAATTGTAATATGTATGAGCAATATATTTATATTTAAATTTTTTTTTCTTTTTTCTTTTTTTTTTGGCCAATATTTTTTTCTCGTTTGTTGTCAAGGGATTTGCATGAAACTTACACACCTTGCTCAATGGAAGCCTATCTGCAAGGGTGCCAATTATGAACAAAATCTGTCGAAGTCAAGCTCAGCTACAGGTGGCCGAACTTGGATCTTTATTTTACTCTGGAAAGTAATTTACACCTTCAAATTACTTCAGAGCTTTCATTTATTAATCAATTTACATGCAAATTACACCTTATATGTAGCGTTTGTGCTTCTACAGAATCTAGTAGACATTTTAGTCCAAAGTCTATTTGTTGATTTTATAAAAATTTATAAATATCATATATTGCATATTTTTTTAGAAGGGTAACTTTGAAAAATTATATTATTGCACTAAACACTTTTTTGATAAAACTGATCACTAGAATCCTTTATTATGTGCTTAATTTAATATCTGAGTGTTATAGAAATGATTTTAGTTAACACATGTGTTCCCTGAAACTATTTGAAAATTCGTTGCATAATTCGTTGTTTATTTTTTTTCTCCTTTTCTGTTTAGGGTGTGATGATGAAACTTGGACCAGCTGCAGCCCTTTCTATAACCATTTCATAAAAAAATTTATAAGCAAATTGAACCACTTTTAATTTTACATTGATATGCCCCCTTAAGGTCGTAGACGTTTTGTTCTTGGCCGCAAGAATAGCTCGTTCACAGAGCCAATCGTGTTTCTTGTAATTGGTTTCAATATTGGGAAATATTTTTTCAATCAATTCTTCTTTTGACGTTACTAAATTGCAGAAGTTATGAGGCAATGAAATTCGTCCTGAGGTCAGATCAACCTGCCCATTTACGTTCCCAATTTCTAGAAATTGATGTTGAGAATATCTCAGCTGATGGATCGTTTTGCAGTAGCTACATAACTACACGCATATTTGTAGTTAATTTAAATGTCTACGTAGCGCCACAAAGTAAGAGTATTTCAGGCAAGCATTTATTTCGTCCGCTGGTGTCGATCGAGGAATTACTGGTAATGTTTGTTTGAAATCTCCTGCAAGCAATATTTATGCGTTCCCAAATGGTCTGATGTTTCCACGCAAATCTTGCAATAATCGATCAAGAGCTTCAAACGGGAGGTGGACGTGTCGCCTGTGAGCTCCTGGTTTGCTGGCCTGTGGTAGTTTGTGTGTGTGAGCAGACCCTTGGGGCCGTGGCGGCTGGAGGGATGGCGGCCCCCCTCCCCCCTGTGAAGTGGAGGGATACCATTGGCCTAGAATTTACTGGCCCAGCGTCTTACCCGGCAGTTGAGGTGGTGATGATTGACATGTTGCGGGTGGATGTGGCGTCTGTGTGCGGCGTTCAACTTGTATCCAAGCATCGAGCTGTTGTGAAATTCTGCTCTACGACTGTGTATCGTGATTTTGTGGAACGCTATGACGGGAGGACAGTTACTCTGCCTGAGGGTGGTGGTTCGGTGATAGTGTCGGACAGGTGCAGTGAGACTACCTATGTGGCAGTTCATGGTGCTCCCTTTGAGTTCTCTGACTCTCTTCTCCAGCGTCATTTTACCCGGTATGGGCGGGTCTTGAGTGTCCGAATGAATGCAGTCTCCTCCGGGCAGTGGAAAGGTATCCTGAATGGGACCCGCACTGTGGCGCTGCACTTGAAGGACTCTATCCCTTCGTCTCTCCAGCTTCTGGGCTTCATGGTACGCGTGTTCTATGGGGGTCAGCCCTGGACGTGTTTCCGGTGCGGACTCTCGGGCCATCAGGCTGCGGGATGTGATGCGAGCCGGGTCGGGCCTGTGAACCTCTTCAGGGAGGAGGATTTTCCCCCGTTGGCAGTCCCGGACCTGTCGGAAGGTGATGCTGTGGAAAGTGTTACTTCCCAGTCCTCGGGTGCCCCGTTGCCGGTCTCTGATGCCAGCCTCGATGTGGCTGTGGGTGTCGGAGTGGAAGGAAGTGCATCCTCGGCTCCCGCACCTCAGCCTCCCCTGCCTGCCTCGTCTGCAGTTGTGTCTCCTGTGGTGTGTGGTCTCGTGACTCCGGACGTCGAGGCTGCGCCTCGGCCTGTATTGTCTCCGGCAGCTGTGTCTTCGACCCGTGTCGACGTGCAAATGTGATGTCTCCTGCGGTGTGTGGTCCTGTTCCCCGGGTTGTTGAGGCTGCAATGTTTAGTGATCGTGCACTGCGGAGAGTTGCGCGGGCAACCAGCGGTTCTGCTACGGTGCTTACCAGCGGAGGTGATAGTTCCGACGATCTGCGACCTGTGTCCAAGCGTTCGCGGCAAGCTTTGAGTCTGTCTCCGCCTCGAAATGCGGCCTGGGCTGACGTCGGGGAATTTGAGGACTCCGGGAGTTCGTCTTCTGGGGATAGTGATGTGTGCGACGCTGTTGGAGTGCCTGCGGCTCCTGTGGGTCGTGTTGCAGCAGTAATGGGTCCTGTGGTGGGATTGTCGCCTGGCTCTGGTCCGGTGTCTTCTCCCACTACCTCCGCGTCACCGGTTGCTGGTTCCCCGGGTTGGGAGATTGTGATGGCCGAGATTGCGAGAAAGGGTAGGGGCTTGGTGCCGGTTCTTACAAATGTTTCTGTTCCGACGGCCTCCGTGCCTCTGGCGTCCATGTCTGTGCCTTCCACGCCTTTTCCCTCTGCTCAGTCGTCCTTTGTTACTCGGTTCCCTGTAGTGTCGGCCCCTGCACCATCGCCCTCTGTGATTGCGTCCCCTGCGAATCGGCCTGCTCTGTTGCCGGCCTGTGTCTGGCCGACTCCTGTGCTTCAGTCCCGTGTGGTTCCACCGTCTGTATCACAGCCCTCTGTTCGGCCTCTTCCCGTGCCTACCCCCTCCGTGGTGGAGGGCGCCGAGCTGGTTGTTCCTGACTTCATGCATCGACCGCGAGGGTCACGTAGTCACGTTAATGTGCCTATGGAATTGTGGGCACAGTGGGATGCCTACAGGAAGAAGTACCCGCGTCGTTTCTATCCGGATAAATATGAAGATGATTGACTGTGTGTGTGGTTCTTGCTTTGTGTTGCTTTATTTCTTTCGTTGTTTTGTTGAGCTATGTGATACGGGTTCCTTTTTTTTTCCTGTTTTCTTACCTAGCTGGGTTATAATGCTCTAGTGTTTTCTCTTTTTTGCCTGTATTTCATTGTTACCTATGTGTAAGATTCCATTTTTGTTTATGCTTATTTACGATTTGTTCTATTTTCTGTGTCCTATTTACTGTGTTCTATGTTCCAATGTTGGTTTGTGTTATACCACTTCTTTATTTCTTATTTTTTATTTTGATATTTTACTATGTAATGCACATGTGTTCTGTTTCCTTTGATCTATGTACTATGCTGTGTGTTGCTTTGTTGTATTCCCTTGTTATTTTCCTGCATTTTATTTACTATGTTGTATTTCCAGTGTTATATTACCATGTTCTGTTATTGTGTTCTCGATTCTGTGGTGTGTTGTCTGCTGTGGTGTGGCGCATGATGCGTGTGTTTTGTGTTTGTGTTAGGTTGTGTTATTGTGTATATGTGTATTCCTTGTTTATATTTTACCCTTGGTTTTATTGTGCTCTTTGGGCGCTTTTGTCATTACTGAGGCTTTTGGCACACCCCATCTGGATAGTGCTGCTTTGTTTGTGTGTGTGTGTTCTTATGAGTTTTATGTTATTCTTTGTTTTCACTTTTCTGTTATGTTGATCTGTGTTACGTGTTATGTGTCGTTGTTTTTTTGCGTTCTTTGTTCTTCTGTGCTTTCCTATTATATGGTTACTGTATGCTATAATTGCTCTGTTTTAAAAATAAAAAGAAAAAAAAAACAAAAAAGCTTCAATCGATTTTTTGTGGGGCATTGTGCATTCATCCAAAACAATAAGTTTGCATTTCTGCAATACTTTTCCCATACCGGATGCAATGGAAATGTTGCACATGGGAGTTTCACTAAATTACATGGTTAATGGAGATTTCAAAGTCGAAGTAGCAGGTCTTCCACCTGGTACCAATGTCGCAGCAAATCGGGACGACGCAAGAGCTAAGGTTATGCCATTTTGGGATCAAAATGCTGCCAGAATCAATCTAATTAGGAAGGTTTTACCAGTTCTTCCTGGCGCATCTCAAAAGATTTCTCCAAGCCCGTTATTGAAAGTTTGAATTATTTGATTGTTAATGCCTTTTCGCTCAAGCGTTAGCCTAGGAATAATTGATTAAACATACGACGACAGATCACCCGTGTTGTAATTTTGTTCACGACGCCACTCTACGTCGAACGAAGCATCAGCAGATCGATTCGATGATGGCATTTACAATTGATTGAGAACTTTGTTCGCGATTTCTAAGCACGTCTTCAATCATTATCAATGCTTCGTTGAAGATTTTTTCTGTAAAATCCATGTTCATATTTGAATTTTCTTTGCGTATTCAAATACCACATTCAAGAATAGTAAAAATGTGGAATAACAGATGTCTCTTAGAGGGTACACTACCCTACACTCACTCCTCACCCACCTCCCTCACTGTCGGCGCACCACCCCGTCGATCACCAAACTACCACTTCAAACCAACAGCCTGGCTGCGCCACCATAGGGTGCAGACGTCGAGCTCTGGCTGTCAGTGGTCGTCTGCCGATGCTGAGTGGCGGTTGCTGTAGGGGGGTGTGGAGCTCCCGCTGGTCGGGGCCCCACCTGCCAGTATGGACGGGGCTGGTACTAGCCGTATTAGAAGAATAGACACAGTGTGGCTGGATATTTCTGCTGTTGTGGACTGGCCCGTTGTAGAAGTTGCCCTCCTCGACGTCCTCAGTGTTGACGTACCCGAGCTCCTGGGCCTAGAGAAGTTGTCGCCCACCCGTGTTGCGGTGTCATTCGCCAAGTCACATGTATACCGGGAGTTTGTGGCTCGTTGGAATGGCCGCACGCTTCCTCTTCCGGCTTCGGCTGTGTCTGTTGAGATCTCGGATCCCTGGGGGCCCTTGACGTTTGTGAGTATTCACATCGGTGACCTTCCCCGAGGCGGACCTCATGGCTTTGTTTACACGGTTTGGGTCGGTGGTGAAGCACCGGTTCAACACTTTGAGTGCGGGCCGTCTGAAGGGGGTCCGGCAGGGTTCACGCACGCTTGTCATGCGACTCACAAGCCCTATACCGTCCAGGGTCTCGTATCATGGGCTGTCTCTGAGGACTTTCTATCTGGGGCAGACCCGAACGTGTTTCCAGTGTGGTGCTGAGGGCCACGTCGTGGCCAGTTGTGACGCTCCTCATACAGAAGCCCCTTCAGTTTTCCTAGAGGATGATTTTCCTCGCTTATCTGTGCGTGTGGACTCTCCGGCAGATTCTCGCTCTGTGCAAGTCCCTGGTGTGGATCCCGCGGCGGTTCCGGAAGTCGCTACGTCTGGCCCGGATGTGTCTGCCCCGCTGGTGGGCTCGGGGGACCTGAGGGCGCCTGTTTCGAACCTTCATCGTTCGGTGCCTATGGAGGTGCATCCGCGTCCGATGGCCTTGGGGGCTGCTGTAGGGGTGGTGCCTGCGTCTCCTGCTGGAGGCCATGTGCTTCCCGGGGCTGACGGTGCGGTGGTGTGTGTGTCTCCACCCACGTCCTCTGCCTCGTCGCCTCTGGGAGTTTCCTCGTTGACAAGTACCTCTTCTATTCTGCATGTTCCGTCGTCCTCCCTGGATACCTCACGTGTGCTGCCGTCTTCCCTTCCGCCTGTTGTGTCTCTTCCTTCTCCGACTCCAATCTCCGTTCCTGGTGGTGGCTTTCTGCCCCGCGTTGTTGAGGCTGCTGTTCTGCGTGAACGTGCTGCCCCGATTTTGGGGCCGCCTGTCGATGGTTCTTCTGGGACACCGCTTGTTGGGGGTGACAGCTCCGACGATCAGCAGCCTCTTTTTAAGCGCCGTCGCTCGGCTCGGGGTGCGTCACCTCGCCGGTCGTGGGCAGAGGAGCATGATGCAATGGAGGATGATGATGTGGCCGACGCTGTGTTACCTCATGTGGTGCCTTCTGAGTTGGATGCTGTGCCTCCTGCTGGTGGCTCCCCTCAGTGGGCTGTTGCCCCTGGTAAGAGCGACCTTGTGGTGGTGTTGACGAAGGATGTGAAGCGGGGGGCCTCTGCTCCTGTTCCGGTTGGTGTGGGCTCTGGGGCCCCTGCGGAGCCACCCTCCGCGGGTCTCGGTGCGGTTCCTGACACCGAACGGTGTGCATGCCCTGGTGGACGGGCAGGTGTGCGGCCTGCCGTGCAGTCAGATGTGATTCCCAGTGTGCGCCCGTGTGTCCAGCGTCCTCGGAGGAAACCCGTTCCTTTTGTCCTCTCGACCGGCGAGGTGCTCGACGGATCTACAGCAACTGCGACTTTTAAGTGTACTGACTTGGTGCGTCCTGTTCCCTGGTGCCCTTCTACCATCTGGGTTCCACAAGCGCAGTGTTTTGTCTCGGGAGTGCCAAATTCGATGCCTCGGCCTACTGCAGCTCCTGGGTGTCCGATTCCTGAAAGTGACCAACTTGTTTGGGAGGCTTATTGTTTACGGTTTCCTGCTCGGGAGTACCCGCAGAAGTATGAGTGATTGGTTTATTGGTGTGTTTGGTTTCTGTCTGTGTTGTGCGTGATGTTTCCCCGGTGCCTGCGTGCACAGGTGGGTGTCCTTGTCTGTGCGTGTGGGTGGTGTGGGTGTTTGGTGTTATTTCTTTCGAGTCGTTGCACTCGCCCTGTGTCTTGTGTTGGGGTGGCGGGCGGTGTGGTTGTATATGTCGCTTGTGTGCGTGTGTTTATTATCTTGTCCTTGTGGCATTGCTTTATTAGGTGTGCGGCATTGTTGTGTTTATGTTATCTCTGTATTTCCCTGTTTATGTCTTTACATGTTTTTTGTTCTTATTTTTTGTTGTTTCCTGTAGCTCTGTACTTCTGCCTCTGTGTCGGTGGTTTATGAGGCCTGTTGTTGTTATGTACTAATCTGCACCTGAGTTTGGGTTGTTGGGTTGGGCTTGTTTTGCGTTTACTTTCTGTACTTCCGTTTTTTTGTGGATGTGGCTGTTTTATGTTATTTATGTAGTGTTATTTATTTGTAACGTACTGTTTTTTGTTTGTTTGTGTGTGTGTGTGTGTGTGTGTGTGTGTGTGTGTTTGTGTGTGTGTGTGTGTGTGTGTGTGTGTGTGTGTGTGTACCCTCCAGTGCCCGTTTCGGGGTTTTCTCATTGTGCCATATTTTGTGTTTTATTTCTTGGTTTTTGTTGTGTATGTTTAGTTTGCATCCGTGTTTCCGTACTTTGTTATGTTTGTCCTGTATGTATGTATGTTTGTTTTCTATTGTCTGGTTTGTATATTGTGTATTTCTTTTATAAAACTAAAATTTTGTATATGTGTGAGTGTCTGGTTTATTCTGTGTGTGTTTGTTGTGTCTTTCCATGTCCGTAATGCGTTCGTTTGTTGTATGTCCATTATTATGTTTCATTTTGTATTCAGGCTAATGTCCCTGGAGTTTCTAGGGTCTTGTACTGCAATGTTCTCTTTTCTGCCTGTGTTTCTGCTTGTGTTTCTGCTTATGTTTTGTTGTAATGTTCTTGTTCTTCTGTTCATGTATATTGTGCTATACTTGTATATTTCTTTTATAAAAAAAAAAACTTCAAACCAACACTCTCCCCATTGGTGAATCGGCAACTTCACGCGACTCCAGCGCCATCTGCATCGCCTATATATAGTCTTGCACGAGCAGTTGGCCTTAGAATATTCTTGTGCTCTTGAGCTGACACTTCTAAACATACGTCCTGTATATTAGTGGAGGTTCCAGCCAGCCAATATTCTCAGCACCTTTAACTAATTTTTGTCTTGCTTATTGTAGAGTAACGTAATCATTATTTTATTTTATATTGTGTTTTGTATATGCATATATTTTGATCCACACTGTACATAGCCAATGGATTATCTTTATTTTGTTTCTATTTGTTTAAAGTAAATTAAAGTTCATTATTTATAAGATTTGTTTTGCGTGTTTTTCCCTTTCACTTTACCACAGGAGACAACCGCCAAGCAGTCAACATTTTGTTTTTCTCTTTTTTTTCTAATGTGATTGGAATTTAGACCAGCCATAGAGAAGACTGCCTTACCACCTACATTTCTCGTCACATTAATGGGGGCCCATCCGGGATTGTCTTCACAATAAGGTTTGTCTTGGAAGAACCACTCAGGTACTGATACTTGACCAATCATTTCAATTTGTGGTAAGTGTACTTGGCTTTCAATTTCTTTCAATTCAATTTTTATGGTGCTGTGTATTTTGTGCTTTCAGAGTGTAACATTTTATGAGTGTTGGATGACTGTGGATTACGTGGTGTCTGGTGGCCACAGTCACTCCCTTAATTGGTTATTCACCCCTCGGTGTTATTGCTCGTGTATTCCACCTTTCTCGTCCCTAGAATATTTCTTATTTAAGGCAGATCACCCCTTTTGTATCCAGGTACTTTGATTTGTCTTCGGGACACGTACCCTATCTTTTGTAATCCGACCGAAGGAGGATATAGAGGGCCATAGTTTCTCTCGCACGGACTACGCTGTTTAAGTGGGACCTCAACAGCAGTTCTCGCCACCTGTTGACACTCGCACCCCTCCTGGTCGGTCAGAGATTATGATACTTACACAGGTAGGGAATTGGCATTCTTTTCCAGAGCACAAAGAATGCTAATTCTGTAAGTGTCATCTAGTTAAGTAGGAAACCCGTTGCTTCTGTCCTATAGAGACCCGGCAAGATATCCCAACGTTTTTGGACTACCTTTCACTTTTGAAACTATCAAAGTTTAATTTATTTTAGTAGGATTTTCTTGCCCTTATTCTCGTATATTGAGTGCCGGGTACAAGATTTCCTTACATTTTGATTATTTAATCACTTAACATCTAATATTATCGTTAATTGTTTTCACATTAACGATTGAATTCCCAAAAGATAGTCACCAGTTGCCACGTCATCCTGTTACTGACACTTATAATACCACAGGTATATTCTCTGTCTGTTTGATATCTCAAAATGTTTCGTCTCTCAGCATTTCGTAGTGCTCCATTTCTGCAGCAAATGAAGTAGGGAACTTAATTTGTGCCAAGAAGACAGAATTACAAACTCTAGCACATGAGTACCAACTAGATGTTCCCCATGGAGCCACCAAAAGTGACTTGCATAACCTTATCCTTGACCACCTCTTAGATAAGGGAAGTATAGACTCTGATTCTCACGAAAACTATTCCATTGCAGACCGGCATACTATAGCAGCTATGAAGTTAAAGTTAGAACTAGCGAAAGTAGAACGTGAACGCCAGAAAGAAGCTCTGCAGCTCCAGAAAGAACAAGCTGCCCTACAACGTGAGCAGGTTGAATTTCAACGTGAGCGTGAGAGGGAACAGCTTGAAGTAAAAGAACGTGATCTGGAGATACAACGTGAGCACAGTAAGAAGCAAGCCGAAAATGCTCCAGAATACCGTAGAAAAGAACTCGACTTGGAAACTACACACCACACTAGGCGCCAACAAGCTGAAGCTAAACTTCAAGTAAGCTTTACCATCTCCCAGGCAAGCAAGTTAATGCCACCATTCGTTGAGACAGTGATAGATGTGTTTTTTACTACTTTTGAGGCCCTAGCTAAAAAACTTTGCTGACCTGAAGATCAGTGATCTATACTTCTCAGAGTACATCTCGCAGGTAGAGCTTCAGTTACTCTCGGTACCTTAGCGTCAGAGAATGACTACAATTTACTAAAGCAAGCCGTTCTAGACGCCTACCTTCTCTCCACCGAAAGCTACAGACGAAAATTCCGTGATTATCTAAAGGCAAGTGCCACCACCTATTTAGAATTTGCCAATACTAAGAAAAGATATTTCATGAAATGGCTGGAATCAGCCAATATTTCTACATTTTCAGATTTCGTCAACCTCATTCTAGTCGAGGAATTCTTTCGACGTGTTCCTGCTCCCATCCGTCTTCACTTAACAGACAAAGAAGAAACCGACCTCATCAGATGTGCGAAGTCGGCTGACACCTACAGTCTTATACACAGGTTAATAGCTGACACATCTTCCAGTAAGAAGTCTTGGTCTGATTATGACAAAGTGAGTACCAATCAAGCAAACTCTCAATTATATTGTAAGTATTGCAAGCTCTATGGACATACCATAGATAAATGTGGAAAAGCCCAATACAAAGGCTATACTGAAACTCATAAACCCAAACCGACTCCTCCTAAGTCCGGTAAGCCTGTGATGAATATTGGTGTTCCTGTTAATGATCTTTCTCTCTTCAGCAAACACTATTATAGTTTGTGTGTTGGCGGTGTTGTCGTGTTCTTCCTCCTTTACAGACAACCCAACCCACAACTCGGTAGAGTGCTTATACCTCACTAGGAGATCACACTAGGCGCTTCTGGCTCTTGGAGAGGGGCTCAACGTCACACGTTTAGGGGATGCGGCTCCAACACTTAGCCTCGTTGTCACGTGCACACACCCACTCGAGTCGCTGTGACTCCCCACTCTCTCCTTATGTGATATGATATCCTCAATCCCCTTTAACTTACTAGTTTTCGTCCTATCCTGTCCACAGCAGTGGTTCTTGGTTCTTTCTCTCTCCCTCTCTCTTCCTTTACTATTTCCTGGGAAGCCTCACTAGGACAAGGGCAAACACCAGCAAATTGGAATACATTTACTGGACAAAGCAAATACACAATACATACACACATAAAATAATAATGAATCCTATACTCTATACTATTACAATCAGGTTGCACTCCAACACCATCAGAACTCTATCATCAGCTTATCAAGTGGTATCCTATCTCCTGGTTCACCACCTGATACTATCAACCTCCTCAAGTTGATCAAATCTACATACACTGTTGCACCATCAGCAAGAGAATATATATATATGTATCTATAAATGTTTACAAAGAAAATCAGCATGTGAATGCAATAACATATATCAGTATAAATGTTCCTTGATACACAACAATGATCAATCGATCACTCTATCAGTCCTAGAACACATACATCTGTAGGTAATCCAGCCTACGACTGTAACTCTAAACTTCAGTATAAAACACTCCTTGACATAAGAATGCAAACAATCACTCACCTTTCACTGCGTCGGACACGCTAATGACAACCAAACACTATCAACACCCTACAAGTAATCCACCAGAACTTCCCTTCCACCTCTGGAAGTTCACTACCCTGCCCTCTTCAGGTTCTTCCGGGTTTACTACCAGGATCCTCTGCAGCTCCTCCAGGCTGCTACCATGAAGTTTCCATGAGCAACTACGGTGCTTCACCCTTCTGCTAGGGTCCTCCACAGCTCTCTTGGCTGCTACACCATGAAGTTCCCTCGAGCAACTATGGTGCTTCACCACCTCTACAGAAGCACGTGACACTCCTCTTCACTGCTTCTCCTCACAGCTCGAGGTCCTCTGCTCCACTACCTTGGAGTCTCATCAATTACTTCATCTGTGCTGGCTTCGAAGTTCTCAGCAACTTCTTCCCCAAAGACAAACCTGCAACCCATCGACACTCCAATAAAAATGTTTCCCCTTTAACACATAAACAAAAATAATCACACAATATGTTTGCCTCAAACCTCTATCTGTCCTCTACATACAGTGAGAGTGGACTCCCTCCTTGAGCGGGTCCATGCTCCACCTCATCTGGCGGGCCTCACTCACTCTGGGAGGGGCCTCCGCCATCGGGAGCTCTCAGTCACCTGCCAGGGCTCAGAGGGGATGGACGTCGCTCCATGTTCCTCCCTCTCCACTCTCTTATTTTAGGCTTTCTGCCTTATCAAAACATGTCTAACTTATAAATAAACATTGCTACTGTCGCTGGGCATACGACCAACTACAAGCAATCACTATGAACTGGCGTATATCGTGCTTACCACAGATTGTCTAATCGAGGGCGCTATCCCTCTGACGGCGTCCAGTCAGGGCGCTCCACACAGCCCACGAAAATGTCTCTGGCCGGCTTAATACTCTCCTCGTCGACCAGGACGTGAGACCACACGTCCCCAGCTTAATTCCACAGCTGGTACGTCTGCACACTTCTCTTCTCTTCGAGATATATCACTAGGGGTTCCTTTCTGACGGGAGCTCAACAAAGCGCGGCTTTCCCCCTGCGATGTCTGGCCTCAAGTGAGGTCAAAGCCCTCCAGAAGCGAGCCTCACACCTCCAGCAAAATATCTACATCTCCTAACCAGTCATTTATCTGTTTTCTTCTTCACTGCCTATAATCTTAAATTGTTATTTAAATCCAACAAACTATTTTACAACTGTGATATCGCCTCTATATTTCCTATACCTTCTAGTTAGGTTCGGCTTGTTGAATAACTCTCAAGGGGGAGACTTGTTTCTCCTTTAGGCTGAGATCATAACACTCCCCTCCCCTTATTTTTGGGAGTTATTCCAGTGGCAAAGCTCAGGATAAAACATCCGCCACCACACCATCTCGTTCTTCAACCGATTGGTTCGACCGGTTGATCTGCTTACGTACTCCCTTAAGAGTCTACAATTAGATCGTTGCTTCTTGCAACATCTGGATCACAACTCGCCAGAAACATGATCTTCTCACAAACGATTTGACCTCTCTGGCTTCTTGGTTAGGCTGTCCTCCTTGGACGCCTGTACTCCATCGGTCCACTTTACTTATTGTTTCCACCCTCCGTTTCCTCGTCTTCTTCTCTCCACGTCTAGTCAGACATCTACTGTCTGTACATCCTCTGTCGTCTTCACACTTCCATCTACTGCCATTATACTTCCGTCTCCTGTCATCATACTTCACTCCCTCATCTTCACCGACGCTCCTCCCTTTCGTCTCTTCATTTATCCGAGACATCCTGTTTGACTTTCATCGAGTCCTCGGCTTTCTTCTATTTCTCCATGCTTGTATCATCATCCTCTTCCCACACTTCTCACCTCTATACAACTCCATTTCTTCTCCTTCAACTCTTCTTCGTTCCCTAAAAGTTTCTTCGAGCACTGTACTACATCCAACAGCACTCGACCGTACATGTCGCTTTGCCTCTCCTAGTGTGCTCGTAAGCATCTCTCCACACATACTGTCTCTTCTCCTTTCAGTTTCTCGGCTATTACTCTTCTTCACTATCTTTCCTCCGCGTTTTCTGTGAAACATGTCAAATCCTGACATCTTCCACAACTTAACTCCATTATCCATATGCTTCTGTGCTCGTGGACCACTTGACGTTCTACTCTCATCCTTAATATGTCCACATCCTTCCTCATTTCTACTCAGCACAGTTGCATTCGCCTTCCGACTCTTAATTTCAGCGGGCTGGACTCTACTCAGCTCCGCTCTCTTCACATGATTCTTCTTCGGCTGGGCCATCTTCACTTTTGCCCTAGCCGGGACTTCATTTTCCTAGGCTGGACCTTCATCAAACAGCCACGCTATATCTACGTCGATATCTTCCACCGGCTGAATCGACAATGTCTCACCTTCCCCAGGGTCTTCCTTGTCGGCCACCTCTGCCTTCATCACTACCGAGACAGGGTTCTCAATGGCTTGGCGGTCTCCTGACTCATCTCCTCGGATGTCAGTCAGGTTCACACTCTCAGGTGTCCCACCTGTGCCGTGGCCTTCTGGGCACTCCTCTGGCACGGTCTCCGCCATGACTCTTGGCAACACCTTTGTCCTGCACAAGTCATTTCCCAGGATCACTTGGACTCCTGGAACAGGTATGTCGGGGCACACTCCCAACATCACCTCTGCTGACACATATTCTGACCTTAGCTGGACAGTACAAATGGGCATGTCACTCTCAGACAATAACCCATATACTTTCATCTTACCACTGCCAGCTAACCGTCGATCATTCCCAATCAGGCTTCTCGCAATCAAGCTCTGATTAGCTCCAGTATCCCTTAAGATACCAACTTCTACCTCAGGCTGGCCTCCTATACTGATCCAACCTTTGCTCATGAACGGCCTATACCTCTCGTTCACTAAGTTCACCTTCTGTGGTTTGTCTTGGAACACATTAGCATATCTACCTTGGGGGTCACACATGGCCAGGGTCACAACTCTCTTGCCCTGCCGACAATCTCGTATCACGTGACCCAACCTGTTACATTGGTAACATCTCATCTGGGAAAAGTCTCTTCTATATGTACCAGAGCGGCTCTGACTTTGCCCACTCGCATGAGAGTTCCTGGGGCCAGGCACACTACCTGCACTCTGTGGGGCTTTACTGGACTCTTGATTTCCTGGATAACGATCAGTTTCTCGTTTAGCTCCTCCATCTTCACTTTCAGATGAAGTGCGCGACCTACTCTTCTGAGTTTTTAGAGTACTCACGTTTATCTGCCCATTTATCAAATTTCTTCTCACCCCAGACTCCTCTGGGCCTCTCATAATTTTTTCCTCCCCAGACTCCACTGGGTCTGCAATTGCTGCGTCTCGCCTCGCTTCTCACTCTGTTCTCCCTCAAGCTCTTATATGCTTCAGTAATCATATCCGCCCTTTCTGCAGCATCTTTCACCTCCTTTATCCCTGCTTCTTGGATCTTGAACTTCGTTTCGGGATGCATCATCTCCAAGAACTTCTCCATGACCATCAGTTGCTTCAGGTCAGCGTAAGATCCAACTCCAGCAGCCTCAATCCACTTCTGGAATCGTCTTTCCAGATCCCTTGCTGTCTCAGCAAACGTAAATGCTCCAACTTTGATCATCTCTCTGAAGCGCTTCCTATAAGCTTCTGGGGTTAGCTGAAACGAGCGCAATATGCTGCTCTTTACTGTATCTTGAGATATCTTGAGGGGTATCTTGAGATGATTTTGCGGCTTTAGTGTCCCCGCGGCCCGGTCCTCGACCAGGCCTCCACCCCCAGGAAGCAGCCCGTGACAGCTGACTAACTCCCAGGTACCTATTTACTGCTAGGTAACAGGAGCATTCAGGGTGAAAGAAACTTTGCCCATTGGTTTCTGCCTCGTGCGGGAATCGAACCCGCGCCACAGAATTACGAGTCCTGCGCGCTATCCACCAGGCTACGAGGCCCCATTGTGCTACTGTGGCATAATCCTGGCACTCTTCCAGTAACAATTGGGTTTATGCCTCCCTGGCTCCACCGGTCAGTCTTAACTGGACCAGCTGGGCCCATTCCTCCTGTGGCCACTCCTTGATGCTGGCTATCTTTTCAAAGTGGTCGAAAAAGCTCTCCGACTCTTCGGGAACAAACAAGGGAATGTCCTTCTCCCTAACGCTAACATCTGGTGAGTGTGATACCTGGGTGGTGCTCTCTGGCAACCCATGTTCAATCCTTCGTTCAGCCAAGGTTCTGTTCGCTTATATCTGCATTTGTTTTGTTTTCTCTTTTTCTTTCTCTACCTCTAGTCTTGCTTTCTCATTTTCTTTCTCCATCTCTAGTCTTGCTTTCTATTTTTCTTTCTCTTGTTCCAACTCCAGTTCTCCTATTCTGGTTTTCTCTTTTTCTTTCTCCACCTCTAGCCTGGTCTTTTCTTTTTCCTTCTCAGCTTCATTTTTCATCTGGAGTTCTAGTTTCATCTTTTCCAGCTGGAACTGTTTCTCCTCACGCTGCATCTGGAGCTCTAACTGGAACCTTTCCAAGCTCCTATTTCGGCTACTCCTGCTACTGCGGCTACTCTTGCTGCTCCTACTCGATCCCTGGGATCTCACTTCATCCTACCCATCATCCTCCTTTCCACTTTCAGCTCCTTTTTGGGCTCCTTGCTCTGCCGCTTCACTTCTGGCCCTCAACTGCCTCAGGATCTCATCCTTCATCCCAGCTACTTTAGATGCTTTCAACCTAATGTCACATTTTTCTGCTATTTGTTTTAATTGATCCCTCATGCAACCTTCCAAGTCCTCAGGCTTGCCTGACTCCACAAACGCTTGCACCTTATCCATCTTGTCCTGTGAGTCTTCCCAAGAGAGAGAATATACACCTGGGGTCACACAGTTTATCTATTTCAGCAAGGGTGTAGAAATCCACTCTTGGACAGGGTGTGGGTGTGTCGGTTCACTCTCCCGGACACAGCCCCCCAATTTATTATAGTTTGTGTGTTGGCGGTGTTGTCGTGTTGTTCCTCCTTTACGGACAACCCAACCCACAACTCGGTAGAGTGCTTATACCTCACTAGGCGCTTCAGGCTCTTGGAGAGGGGCTCAACGTCACACGTTTAGGGGATGCGGCTCCAACACTTAGCCTCGTTGTCACGTGCACACACCTACTCGAGTTGCTGTGACTCCCCACTCTCTCCTTAGGTGATATGATCTCCTCAATCCCCTTTAACTTACTAGTTTTCGTCCTACCCTGTCCACAGCAGCGGTTCTTGGTTCTTTCTCTCTCTCTCTCTCTTCCTTTACTATTTCCTGGGAAGCCTCACTAGGACAAGGGCAAACACCAGCAAATTGGAATACATTTACTGGACAAAGCACATACACAATACATACACACTGTTACGGCCCTCTTGGGTCGCAACTGGGTTCTTTCTCTGATATTAATAGAGTTTGGGTATCCGGCCCCAAGTTAGTAGTGGCTTTCAAGGGGTGCGCTCCATAACACAAGTAAATTAAAGAGGAAGGGATAAAACTGCACTTAAACTTAAATATATAATTATTCCATCACCATAAATAAATATATAAACAGTCACAAGCGGGGTTGCTATTACTACACTTATTTACAATAACTTCTTCGAAGACACGGGATGCTCCACGGTGCTCAACGATGCTTAGCCCTTGATCCTCTTCTCGTGGCCTCTCGATGAATCCTTGGATTCTCCTAGCGAGTCTACCCCGGCCAGGCCAGCCAAATCACATTCCCACTGGGTGCACCATCGTGGAGGCCATCAACCACAAATCCAGCCTGCAGCTGGCAGGTTCCAATCAGCTACGCTGCGTAGGCCACTCCACGACCGATACTAGGGTTGCGAACCCTAGGCAGGAGCCTCGTGTGATTCCACAGATCACTCTCCTCACCACAACACCCCAGTGGCTAGTCTTCTCCACCAGTCAGCCCCGGGTACGACAATTCCTCAACTGCCACGTCACAGGCAGGCTAACACCACAGTGTTCATCCGGGGGGTGACTCACAGCTTCTGCAGCAAACTTGTGGAAATACTTCGGCTGCCTTGGGTAGACTCATCCAACATCCACTACAGCAGTCCAAGGTCGACTCTGTAATCAGACACGTCATCAGTACTAGGGACACCCTAGGGCACCTCACTTACCAGCTTAGACACAAAAGTCCACCTATCCACTCCATAGATGGCGTTGCTGTCCAAGTGCCACCTAACCAGAGGTCAGCAGCGGCTACGTTACAAACTAAATAAGACGGGAAACCAGCCCCTGTGGCCGGTATATCTCGTCCTCACTAGATGGCCTCGTCCATTTGGAGGGGGTTTCGGGAGCTGACCCACAGATGGTGCGGTCGTCACTGCTCCGTGCTTGGACGCTGGGCTCGGGTCCGTAACACACACATATAATAATAATGAATCCTATACTCTATACTATTACAATCAGGTTGCACTCCAACAGCATCAGAACTCTATCATCAGCTTATCAAGTGGTATCCTATCTCCTGGTTCACCACCTGATACTATCAACCTCCTCAAGTTGATCAAGTCTACATACACTGTTGCACCATCAGCAAGAGAATATATATATATATATGTATCTATAAATGTGTACAAAGAAAATCAGCATGTGAATGCAATAACATATATCAGTACAAATGTTCCTTGATACACAACAATGATCAATCGATCACTCTATCAGTCCTAGAACACATACATCTGTAGGTAATCCAGCCTACGACTGTAACTCTAAACTTCAGTATAAAACACTCCTTGACATAATAATGCAAACAATCACTCACCTCTCACTGCGTCTTGCACGCTAATGACAACCAAACACTATCAACTCCCTACAAGTAATCCACCAGAACTTCCCTTCCACCTCTGGAAGTTCACTACCCTGCCCTCTTCAGGTTCTTCCGGGTTTACTACCAGGATCCTCTGCAGCTCCTCCAGGCTGCTACCATGAAGTTTCCATGAGCAACTACGGTGCTTCATCCTTCTGCTAGGGTCCTCCACAGCTCTCTTGGCTGCTACACCATGTAGTTCCCTCGAGCAACTATGGTGCTTCACCACCTCTACAGAAGCACGTGACACTCCTCTTCACTGTTTCTCCTCACAGCTCGAGGTCCTCTGCTCCACTATCTTGGAGTCTCATCAATTACTTCATCTGTGCTGGCTTCGAAGTTCTCAGCAACTTCTTCCCCAAAGACAAACCTGCAACCCATCGACACTCCAATAAAAATGTTTCCCCTTTAACACATAAACAAAAATAATCACACAATATGTTTGCCTCAAACCGCTATCTGTCCTCTACATACAGTGAGAGTGGACTCCCCCGTTTGGCGGGTCCATGCTCCACCTCGTCTGGCGGGCCTCACTCACTCTGGGAGGGGCCTCCGCCGTCGGGAGCTCTCAGTCACCTGCCAGCGCTCAGAGGGGATGGACGTCACTCCGTGTTCCTCCTTCTCCACTCTCTTATTTTAGGCTTTCTGCCTTGTCAAAACATGTCTAACTTATAAATAAACATTGCTACTGTCGGTGGGCACACGACCAACTACAAGCAATCACTCTGAACTATCGTATATCGTGCTTACCACAGATTGTCTAGTCGAGGGTGCTATCCCTCTGACGGCGTCCGGTCAGGGTGCTCCACACAGCCCACGAAAATGTCTCTGGGCGGTTTAATACTCTCCTCGTCGACCAGGACGTGAGACCACACGTCCCCAGCTCAATTCCACAGCTGGTACGTCTGCACACTTCTCTTCTCTTCGAGATATATCACTAGGGGTTCCCTTCTGACGGGAGCTCAACGGAGCGTGGCTTTCCCCCTGCGATGTCTGGCCTCAAGTGAGGTCAAAGCCCTCCAGAAGCGAGCCTCACACCTCCAGCAAAATATCTACATCTCCTAGCCAGTCATTTATCTGTTTTCTTCTTCACTGCCCATAATCATAAATTGTTATTTAAATCCAACAAACTATTTTACAACTGTGTTATCGCCTCTATATTTCCTATACTTTCTAGTTAGTTGACCAGACCACACACTAGAAATTGAAGGGACGACGACGTTTCGGTCCGTCCTGGACCATTCTCAAGTCGATTCTTTCTAGTTAGGTCCGGCTTGTTGAATAACTCTCAAGGGGGAGACTCGTTTCTCCTGTAGGCTGAGATCATAACAACACCTATACCCTGGAACTGTCTCTGCCAACAGTACAGATTCGGAGGGACGTTTCAAATTAAAGATCTTGAAGGACACAACTGCTCTTCAGTCTATAACTATGAAATCAGCTGTGCCTAACATCTCCTACACTGGAGAGACGGTCCTTATCACTGACCTCACTGTACCACTCCGTATCCACTCGCCAGAGTCCACCTGGATTGTCCTTTCGTAAAAGGTGAAGTCCAAGTCGCCATCCGGGAAAAGCCTTTTCCCATGTCAGGATTACAACTTCTCCTGGGCAACGACTTGGCCGAAGATCTGCAACCTTCCAACTTGATCATCATGGACAAACCCCAGGTATGAGATTGTCGTGGAAAACCCAATTCTGAAGTATATTCCAGCAGAGGTCCAAGAAAGTGATGAAGTCTCTCCTCCGGTTTTGGTGACAACCAGTGCGCAAGCTGCACGCCCGCAAACAGCTGACTCTGCTTCAACAGCTGTCCCTCAAGATCATCAGAATCTGCCACCGAATCTCACTATGCTGGAGTTCCGTAAGTTGCAGAGGGAGGATCCCTCATTAACACCATTATTCTTCCAGGCCGAGACTCAATCTGATAGTATTCCTGGGTTCTTTATAGAGAACCAATTGCTCTACCGGAGGTACCGACCCAGTAAACTAACGAAGGATGACGATTGGGCTAATGTCGACCAACTAGTAGTTCCCACCAGCATATGGCCCGATATTCTACACCTGGCTCATGGAGCGCTTTCTCACTACGGTTTTAATAAAACCTATCACGCCATCAGACAAGACTATTACTGGCTAGGTATGATTAAGGATGTAAAAACTTAAGTACAACAGTGTCATAAATGTCAGATGGCAGGAAAACCTAACATATCTATTCCCAAGGCTCCTTTGATTCCTATCCCGGTGCCATCGGAACCCTTTCACAGACTCGTCATAGACTGTGTTAGTCCTTTACTCTGGACCAGTTCTGGCAACGCTTATATACTAACAATCCTGTGTCCAACCACCAGATTCCCCATAGCAGTTCCTGTAAAGAACATTACGGCTGCTACTGTGGTGAAGCAACTGTTGAAGATCTTTACACAATATGGATTTCATCGGAAGTTTCAAAGTGACTGTGGCACCAACTTCATCAGTGATCTCTTCAAGAAGACACTGGAAGAATTCAACATCACTCAGGTATTGTCCAGCCCCTATCATCCTGCTTCACAGGGTTCTCCTGAACGTAGTCACCAAACTATAAAATCACTCCTTAAGAAATTTTGCAATGAAACTATGAAAGACTGGGATAAATAACTTGACATCATCATGTGCATTTTCAGAAGTCTCCCAAATGAGTCTCTAAGAGTATCTCCTTATGAGATGCTCTACGGACGTAAGTGCTGTACTCCTCTTAAAGCTTTTAAAGATTCTCTACATAATGCCACCTTCAGTGACCCTCTGTATGTGCCCCAGTTTCTTCAAAACTTAAAGCACATTCTAGAGCGAGTGCATAAGTTTGCCAACGATAATTTATTAAAAGCTCAAGATAGGATGAAGACTCATTTTGACAAACGTAGTAAAATCCGGAAATATAAAGCGGGAGACTTCGTTTTAGCATATTTTCCGATCCCTGGTTCTCCACTGCAAAAGAAGTTTTTAGGACCTTACCGCATCAAAGAGTGCAGGAACAACCACAACTATGTTCTTGAGACTCCAGATATGCGGCAGAGGACCCAGTTGTGCCACGTCAATCTTTTGAAGAAGTATAAAGGTACACCCCCCACTGTATTAGTATCTCTCTCCACCTTTCAAGATCCATACCTCCACAGTGAGACCTTCCCTGCTTCTCCTCCCGAAAGCACTAACTCTGAGTCAGTGCCTTCCAACTCGGAAATTCTTACAGATCTTCCTAAATATTTGTAGGACTGTAACAGTGCTCCTCTCATCAGAGTATTCCAAGAACATCAGAAGTTGTTCAGCGATGATCCCAAGGAATGTAATGTGGTTTAACACAACATCCAGCTGCTTCCTGAAACCCGGCCGATTCGTCAACCCTTCTACCGCATCAGCCGGTACAAAAAGGAAGTTATGCGTGCTGAGGTACAGTACCTTCTGGATCATGGGCTGGACACCCTTTGTGAGTCCCCTTGGGCCTCACCCTGCATCTTGGTGCCGAAACCTCACGGTAAAGTACGATTATGTACAGACTATAGGAAACTGAACCTCGTGACCGTCAAGGATGCTTACCCTTTACCTCGTAGAGATGATATCCTTGACGCCGTAGGTAATGCTACTTATCTTTCCCAGATTGACTTGTTAAAGGGCTACTATCAGATTAGTCTGACAGAGCGGGCTAAGGAAATATGCCTTCACCACTCCTTTTGGCCTGTACAGATATGAACGCCTTCCTTTTGGACTGTGTAATGCCCTGGCAACCTTCCAGCGAGCTGTCAACCACGTCATCCATGGCCTAGATCACACCTACGTCTACTTGGATGACATCGTTGTGGCAACCAACACCTGGAACAAACATCTGCTCCAGCTGCAACGATTGTTCTCCAAGCTCCTGACAGCCGGCCTTACCATCAACTTGGGCAAGTCCACCTTTGCTAAAGGTAAAGTGCATTATCTTGGTCATGTGATAGGAAGTGGCAGCCTAGCTCATTAAGCCATTCATACTCAAGCCATTCAGCATTACCCACAACCTACAACCAGAAAGCAGCTCCTGCGCTTCCTTTTCCTTGCATCTTACTATCGTAGGTTTGTAAAAAAATTCAGTACGGTAGCGACACCACTGATTAATCTGACCAGCCCCAAGCAATGGTATCATTGGACCACTCAACAGACCGTTGCCTTTGAACAACTAAAGTCTCTGCTATGTTCTAATCCCATTCTTGCCTCTCCAGATATTATGAAGCCCTTCATCATCAATGTCGACGCAAGTGGCACCGGCATCGGGGGCGTTCTAATGCAACAGCGTGGCGAAGAGGTTCTTCCTCTCAGCTACTACAGCTACAAATTGAAGCCTCGTCAGAAGAACTATAGCACCATTGAAAAGGAACTCCTCTCCATCGTCCTGAACCTTCAATATTTCAAACCTTACCTACAGGGTAATCGGTCTATTTCCATCTATTCAGACCACAATCCCTTACGATTTCTGCAACAAGCCCAATTCAGCAATCAACGTCTTCTACGCTGGGCTCTGTGCCTGCAGAACTTTAACCTGGAGATATTCTTCATTAAGGGCTCGGATAACATCATAGCAGACGCCCTCTCCAGAGTCTACGAGGTAGAGGAAGCTACTCCTACCACTCTACCGTCTAAAGAAGTAGCTTAACCCGTAAGAGCAGGCTTCGGGGGAGAGCTGTGACAGTAATCTCTTTCAAGAGAGATTTAGCCTGCTCCTTCCTACATTGTGTTACTTCTATACGTCTCCAACATCATACCACATTCAAGATTAGTAAAAGTGTGGGATAACAGACGTCTCTTAGAGGGTACACTACCCTACACTCACTCCTCACCCTTCTCCCTCAATGTCGGCGCACCACCTCGTCGATCACCAAACTACCACTTCAAACCAACATGAGTCTGGCCCTAGCTTCGGTACGGGGCGGACGTGTTGAATCGGCGCTCCAGCAGTTGGTGTTGTTTGCCCGTTTCGGCTGGTTGGGGGCGGGTGTGTCTCTGCTCGCCTGTGCTGACGTGGCGTTACGATGGGGGTCCCTCTACCCCCTGTCGTCTGGGCTCAGTCTGTGGGACTAGAGTTCTCTGTGCGGGCTGGTTACCCGGAGATTGCCCTGGCTTGTGAAATGCTCTCTGTCCCTGTGTTTGCGATTTATGGGGTCGAGTTGGTAACGGCCCGTAGGGCAATTGTGAAGTTTGCAGAGGAGGTGGCGTATCGCAATTTTCTCTGGCGATACGAGGGGCGGACTCTGCCCCTGCCGGATGGTGCGGGCACTGTCACCCTCTCGGATAGGAGTGGTACACTTACTTACATCAGTGTGCATGGGGCTCCCTTGGAGTTTCCAGAGGCTCTGCTACGGCGGTATTTCGGCCGGTTTGGCGCAGTTGTTAGTGTGAGAGTGAACGTGGTGTCTTCTAGTCCTCTTAAGGGTGTGAGATCTAACATTCGCACCCTGGGCATGAGACTCCGGCCGGATATTCCGTCTTCTGTGCGCCTTATGGGGTACAACGTTCGGGTGTTTTATGCCCGTCAGCCGCGGACGTGTTATCGTTGTGGTCTTTTGGGCCATCAGGCTGCTGACTGTTCTACGCCTGCTGTTGCACCAGTGAATCTCTTCAGTGAGGAGGATTTTCCGCCCCTTCCTGTGGGGGATGATTCGGTGGGTATGGACGTCTCTTCGGCTGAGGAGGTGCCCTCTGTAGCAGCTGTTGCTCCGCCTGTTGCGCCCCCTGTTGTTGCCGCATCTCCTCCGGAGGTTGGGTCCACGCCTAATGCTCCAGCTGGTGTCCCTGAGCCTCTTCCGCCTGCCGTTTGCTCGGACCCCTCGTCTTCCAGTTCTTCCTCTGCTGTGTCTGTCCCGGTCCCTGAGCCCTCGCCGTCTGTTCCGGCTGTGCTGGGAGCTGAGGTGGTTCCGGCATTCCCTCCTGTGCCTGGCCTGGTGCCCCGTGTGGTTGAGGAGGCTGCCGTGCTGCGGCGTGCGTCGGTTCGCTCGGTTGGTGCTGTGCGGGTCGCTGAGTCTGCCTCCGGGTCTGATGATGTGCGGCCCGAGCCTAAGCGTTCCCGGCGTTCTTCTGCGTGGGCTGATGTTGGCGAATTCGACGAGTGTCGTCCTTCCGTTGACGGTGGAGTGGCTCCGGATGTGGTGCACACTACGGTGGTGGCGGAGGTACACTTGCCTGAGGATGCCGGTGCCGGCGTTTCGGCCTCAACTTCTGGTCCGGTGTCCGAGGGTCCTGCTTCAGGTGCGTTGCCTGCGTCGGATGGCTCCGGTTCTTCGTGGGCGGTGGTTCCCCCTGCTGTAGTTGGTGGTGAGCGGGGTGGCCTGGTAGTGATGTTGAGAAAGGATGCTCGCTCTGGATGTTCTGTGGCCCCTTCCTCGTTACCCGTTTCCTCGGCAGCGGTCTTGCCGCCTCTTCCATTTCCTGCAGTCCCTTCCGTGTCTCCTGCGGTATCCGTGGAAGTGCTATCGCCTCAGCGTCCGGCACCTGCTCCGATGAAGAAGGCGTGGCAGGCTCGGCGACCCTCGTCCGCTTCTCCGGTGTCATCTGCTTCCTCGAAGGGCGTGGTTGGCGCTCCCCAGCCTCGTTATGCGACTTGCGTCAGTGACCTTGGGCGTTGGCCGATGCCGCCAGATATAGATGTTCCCGAGTTTATGATACCCGCTCGAGAGCGGGGGATCACAAACCCTACCGATCTTGAAGATCTAGTCTGGGAAGCTTACAAGGCGAAATATCCTCATGATCTTTTCCCGGAGAAGTACATTTCTCACGAGGTTCCTCGCAAGTGATTTCTATGTATTTTGTGTTGCCTGGTTGTGGGGTGTGTATGTGAGTGGGTGGGGTGGGTATTGTTTCCCGGTTCCTGCGTGCTCCGGTTAGTATTGTGGGTTTTCTTGTATGGCTAGTGGGGGGGTGTGCGGTTCCTATGCGTTTGTGTGTTCGGTTGTGGATGTCGTGTGCGCTTGTTTGTCATCTTGTGTGCCCTTCAGGCTGTTGGGGTGTGCTCTTTGTTATGTGTGCATTATATGTGTGAGGTGTTAGCAGACTTGTTTTGTATGTTTCTCGCCTCTCTGTTTCCCTTATGTTTGTATTACGCTGTGTTTATATTTGTGTTATGTTTGTATATGCATTTTTGTTTTGTGGTCAGCCCTTCTGGCTGGTCTTCTCTTGATTTGTTCCTTTGTCATTATACGTGTGTTCGCTTTGTACTTTTGTTCTATGTTATATTTGTTCTGTTTTTATTGTACATTATACACATGCTTGCATATAAAAATAAAAAATAAAAAAAAAACTTCAAACCAACACTCTCCCCATTGGTGAATCGGCAACTTCACGCGACTCCAGCGCCATCTGCATCGCCTATATATAGTCTTGCACGAGCAGTTGGCCTTAGAATATTCTTGTGCTCTTGAGCTGACACTTCTAAACATACGTCTTGTATATTAGTGGAGGTTCCAGCCAGCCAATATTCTCAGCACCTTTAACTAATTTTTGTCTTGCTTATTGTAGAGTAACGTAATCATTATTTTATTTTATATTGTGTCTTGTCTTTGTATATATTTTGATCCGCACTGTACATAGCCAAGGGATTATTTTTATTTTGTTTATATTTGTTTAAAGTAAATTAAAGTTCATTATTTATAAGACTTATTTTGCATGTTTTTCCCTTTCACTTTACCACAGGAGACACCCGCCAAGCAGTCAACATTTTGTTTTTTCTCTTTTTTTTTCTAATGTGATTGGCATTTGCACCAGAGTTGAGCTTTGTCTTTTTTGGTCCCGCCTCTCAACTGTCAATCAATTGATGTACAGATTCCTGAGCCTACTGGGCTCTATCATATCTACATTTGAAACTGTGTATAGAGTCAGCCTCCACCATATCACTTCTTAGTGCATTCCGTTTACCAACTTCTTTGACCCTGAAAAAGTTCATTCTAATGTCTCTGTCGCTCATTTGGGTACTCAGCTTCCACCTGTGTCCCTTTGTGCGTGTACCACCCGTGTTAAATAATCCATCCATGTCAAACCTGTCAATTTCCCTTAGAATTTTGCATGTGGTGATCATGTCTCCCCTAGCTCTTCAGTCTTCCAGCGACGTGAGGTGCAGTTCACGCAGCTTGTCCTCATACCTCATGCCTCTTAGTTCTGGGACTAGCCTAGTGGCATACCTCTGAACTTTTTCCAGTTTCGTCTGTGCTTGACTAGGTATGGGCTCCATACTGGGGCCGCATACTTCAAGATTGGCCTTACATATGTGGTATAAAAGGTTCTGAAGGATTCCTTACTCAGGTTTCTGAAAGCAGTTCTGATGTTAGCCAGCCTCGCACAGGCCGCTGATGTTATTCTTTTGATGTGGGCTTCCTTCAGGAGACGGGTTTGGCATAATATTAACTCCTAGATCTTTCTCTCTGTCCGTTTCGTGAAGAACTTCATCTCCCATTTGGTATCCAGTGACTGGCCTCCTAGTTCCTCCTCTAATTTCATTAACTTTCATTGACTTGGGTTGAACTTTAGTAGTCATTTGTCGAACCATTCCATCAGTTTGTCTAGATCATCTTGAATCCTCAAATTATCTTCCTCGGTCTTGATCCTCCTCATAATTTTTGCATCATCAGCAAACAGAGAAACGAGTCAATTCCTTCTGGAAGATCACATATGTATATCAGGAAGAGTATAGGTCCATGGACTGATCGCTGTGGGACTCCACTGGTGACTCCCCGACACTCCGAGACCTCACCCCTCACAGTGACTCGCTGTGTCCTGTTGCTTAGGTACTCCCTTATCCAGTGGAGTACGTTACCTTTCACTCATGCCTACATCTCCAGTTTGTGCACTAGTCTCTTATGTGGTACTGTGTCAAAGGCTTTCTGGCAATCAAAAAGATTTGCAGTCTCCCCAGCCCTCTCTCAGTTTCAGCAGTCTCCATCTTCCAATTTCTTGGAAGTTCACCTGTTACCAGTGATTTGTTTCACACCATGGAGAGTGGTAGGCACAGAGCTTCTGCTCCTTCCTTTAGAATCCATGGTGAGATTCCATCCGGGCCAATAGCCTTTGTCACATCCAAATCTAACAGATGCTTCCTCATCTCCCCACTGGTAATCACAAACACTTCTATTGGTGTCTGGTTTGATGTTCCCTCCATTGTCTCTGGGACTTCTCCTTGCTCTGAGGTGAAGACCTCCTGGAATTTATTATTTCGTTCTTCGCACTTCCTTGTCGTTTGTAGTGAATCTTTCTCCCCCTATCCCCAGTTTCATTACTTGTTCCTTCTCTGATTTTTTTCCTCCTGATGTGGCTATGCAACAGTTTGGGTGAAGTCTTTACCTTGCTCGCTATGTCATTTTCATATTGCCTCTCTACCTCTCTTCTGTCCCTGACATATTCATTCCTGGCGCTCTGGTATCAATCTCTGCACTCTAGCATTCTGTTGTTTCTATAATTCCTCCACGCCATTTTACTCAGTTGCTTTGCTAGCTTACATCTCTGATTAAACCATGGGTTTCTCATCTGCATTTATTTTTTTCCTTTTGGACTGGGACATACTTGTCTGCTGACTCCTTGCACTTCTGTGTGATGTAGTCCATCATGTCAAGAACTGTGTTTGTGAGATAATGAATGTTGACTCCGTAACCTACTGTGTTGGTGAGAGGGTGAGTGTTGCCTCCCTGGCCTACTGTGTTGGTGAGAGGGTGAGTGTTGTCACCCTGGCCTACTGTGTTGGTGAGAGGGTGAGTGTTGCCTCCCTGGACTACTGTGTTGGTGAGTGGGTGAGTGTTGTCTCCCTGGACTACTGTGTTGGTGAGAGGGTCAGTGTTGTCACCCTGGACTACTGTGTTGGTGAGAGGGTGAGTGTTGTCACCCTGGACTACTGTGTTGGTGAGAGGGTGAGTGTTGTCACCCTGGACTACTGTGTTGGTGAGAGGGTGAGTGTTGCCTCTGTCGTGATGCTGAACCCCGGTTCATTCCGAACACAGCGATTACACAACACATAACACCTTGCCTCAGCAACCGTTACTTCCACCGTGTACTCCTACACCCACCAGACCCTTGAGGCGTACCACTAGGTTTGTACTGGAACACAATGAGTGGACATATGGAAGGTATTTAAAGGCCGTCGGGTTTTGTCATTTAATTACAAAGAATAGACTCTGACAAATAATACTATATTAATTAACATACTCTATTAGGTCAATACACTTCCAATACCCATAGACCACTTGACCTCCGCGATCACCACCCACACTCGTAACTTCCGCCTAAGTCCCTAATACGGAATGATTACTACAACGCTCCACACCCGGTTAGTCTTTCATTCAATACTCACCTACTGCAGACTTAACTTGGTCACTAAGATCACATCAGGTTCTCGCATAGCTGTCTGCTACACTTCGCTGCTGCCGCAAACGGGGATCCAAAGGACTTGCTAGTTCAACTTCCACAATCAGACTGACTCTAGCCAACCATGGCCTCAAACATTTCACCACGCCTCTCAAGGAAGGTATAATCCGATTAACCTTATCCCTAGAGCGGTAACCTTGATCCTAGAAGCCTGACGACGAATAATTCCTCTTTCCAGGAATTATTAATTTGGCTAAACAGCTTCGGTCTTAATACATTGACCTTTCTTAGATATGTGATCCATAGTCTGTCTACTTACATGTACTTCCAATCATCATTCGTTAAGTGTTGTAGTAATGATCCTCTAGCTAATAATTCCTACTAACTTGTGGATTACAACACCTCCCTGGACTACTGTGTTGGTGAGAGGGTGAGTGTTGTCACCCTGGACTACTGTGTTGGTGAGAGGGTGAGTGTTGCCTCCCTGGACTACTGTGTTGGTGAGAGGGTGAGTGTTGCCTCCCTGGCCTACTGTGTTGGTGAGAGGGTGAGTGTTGCCTCCCTGGCCTACTGTACTTACCTAGTTGTACTTACCTAGTTGTGCTGGCAAGGGTTTGACTCTGGCTCTTTGGTCCCGCCTCTCAACTGCCAATCAACTAATGTATAGGTTCCTGAGCCTACTGGGCTCTATCATACCTATATTTGAAACTGTGTATGGAGTCAGCCTCTATAATATCACTTCCTAGTGCATTCCATTTATTAACTACTATGACACTGAAAAAATTCTTTCTAACGTCTCTGTGGCTCATCTGGGTACTAAGTTTCGACCTGTGTCCCCTTGTTCGTGTCCCTCCCGTGCTGAAGAGTTTGTCTTTGTCCTCCCTGTCAATTCCCCTGAGAATTTTGTATGTGGTTATCATGTCTCCCCTTACTCTTCTGTTTTCCAGGGATGTGAGGTTCAGCTCCGTTAGACTTTCCTCGTAGCTCATTCCTCTCAGTTCTGGGTACGAGCCTGGTGTTATACCGCTGGATCTTCTCTAACTTTGTCTTGTGTTTAACAGGTATGGATTCCAGGGTGTAGCTGCATACTCTAGGATTGGTCTTACATAAGTGGTATACAGGGTTCTGAACGATTCCTTACAAAAGTTTCTAAAGGCAGTTCATATTTTGGCCAGTCTAGCATATGCCGCTGATAATATCCTTTTGATGTGGGCCTCTGGGGACAGGTTCGGTGTGATATCAACCCCCAGATCTTTCTCTCTATTTGTCTCTTGCAGGATTTCACATCCCAGATGATAATTTGTGTTCAGCCTCCTGCTCCCTTCGCCTAATTTCAATACCTTACACTTTCCTGAGTAAAACTTTAGTGGCCATTTTCTAGACCATTCCTCCAGTTTGTCCAGGTCATCCTGTAGTCTCTGTCTATCTTCATCCGTCTTGATTCTTCTCATTATTTTTGCATCATCAGCAAACACTGAGAGGAACGAGTCTAAACCCTCCCGAAGATCGTTTACATATATTAGAAACAGAATGGGTCCAAGTACTGAGCCGTGTGGGACTCCGCTGGTGACATCTCGCCACTCTGATGTCTCCCCCCTCACCATTACACCAGTTTGTCCAGATCGTCCTGTAGTCTCTGCCTATCTTCATCTGTTTTTATTCTTCTAGTAATTTTTTGCATCATCAGCAACATTGAGATGAATGAGTCTATACCCTCTGGAAGATCGTTTACATAAATTAGAAACAGAATGGATCCAAGCACAGAACCCAGTGGAAACCTGCTGGTGACATCTCGCCACTCTGATGCCTTCCCTCTTACAGTTACAACATTGTACAATCGGTCCAGGTGTCGTCCTACAGTAGTTTTATTTGTGTGTCCCCCTCCCCATCCGGCCCGTTGGCGTCGTGAGGGGGCTTCGTGGACGGCTCCCGGAGTGTGATGCTCCGTGGGACAGTCCTCTGGCCTATTCTGGCCTTGCACTCCTGCTGCTGTCTTCTCCAATTGTGCTGAGCACCTTTTCCTTTTCTTTATGTTTCGTTTTTCTCCCCCCTCTTCTCCTATCTGCTTGTCGTTTCCTGCTGACCTTTTGCTTGTTTTGGATTATTTCTTTGGACTTCTTCTATTTTGACGCCCGGGTGCTTGAGGAGGCATACTCTTGCACCCGTAGAACTGTAGTACCCAACGTCTCGAGCGAGGGGAACCTTTTATTGTCAATCCCCCTTTCGTCGCTGAACCCGATCTCGACAGACTGACGGTTCTTAAGGTGGCGTTTGTGGGGCGTATACTAACGACGCACCCCTAGGGGGCCCCGGCATGATCGGCGATAGCTTCCTGTTGGGTGTCCTGCCTCTAATTGTGGCTCCATGGTGGGTGTGGGGGCACATTCGTGGATGAATTTATCACTCTTCGTACCTATGTCGTTAAATGCTTCTGTTTAACCCTCTCGGGCTCGTGGGGTGGGCGACCAAGCCCCCGAGTCGGCATGTCTTGGAAGACCGGGCTCTGTAGCGTCCGATGCGTTGGGCCCCGACCTTGCTCCTCCTTTGACCATCCTGACTTCTTCCCCCAGCTTCCCTCCCTCTTCTGTGGTTGGGTCGAGCCTCCAGTCCCCAGTGGTGACCACTTCGTCCCCTGGTGCGGCTAAGTCTCTCGTTGTGACTACTGCTCTTTTTGACCCCTCTCTCTCTGGGGGTTCTCAACGCCGTTCGCGCCCAGGCCGCACTCGCTCGATTCCTTCCTGTACTGACGCGTATCGGGCCTTGTTTGGTCCTGCTTCATGGGCCAAATACTTTGATCTCATCCCTCTTGATTCCGCGCCTCCTGACGATTTCTCCCTCCATCGGCATCTTGTTGATTCCGTGGATGCGTCTGTTACCTTCAACCCTACTCGTCTCGGTACACGTGTCGTTGCTGCTCCTTCTCAGGATACAGCTTCCTGCTTGGCTGCCTTGTCTTGCCTTGGCGAGATCCGTCTCCAAGAACGTTCAGATGAATGCCAGTGTTGGCACTATTCTCCTCCCGCCCCATGTTGCAACCGGTATTCGGAATCTGCAGGATTGCCACGATGATATTCGGCATATCCTTGATGCCCAAGGCCATTCTGTCCTCCAGGTTGACTCGTTTACTCGTCCCCCCTCGTGGTCGTCGCCGTCAACCCCTTCGAGTTGTGAAGATCACCTTTGATGGTAGGACCCTTCCATCCTCTGTCATTCTTGTTGGTGCTAGGTGCTCTGTCCAGGAGTATATTCCTTCTCCTCGGCTCTGTAACAAGTGCTGGAGGCTTGGGCATGGTGCCCTTCGCTGCTCTGGGACTCTCTTTCTCTCTGTCCTTTGTGTGGGGGGTGAAGGTCACTCTAAGTCGGAGTGCACTTCTCCCCAAGCTCGCTGCCTCAACTGCGGTGAGGCCCATCCTGCTTTCTCCCATGCCTGTGTCCATTACAAGCTTGAGGCAGCCGTCCTCAACTTGAAGCACCGGGAGCGTTTATCTTTTCCTGAGGCGAGGCGCCAGGTTCGCTAGCTCCTGCCTTATGCTAACGTCTCTTATGCTCGCGTGTTGCGCTCTTCCTCTCCTCGTCCTTCCCCCCTTCCTCAGACTCACAACCGTTTCCGGGCCTTGGACCCTGATACGCCCACTGCCCCTCCTCTGTTCCTTTGAGTTCTGTCCCGAAGGGTCCCCCTCCTGGTCCTCTGTCCGGGGTTCCCCTTCTTTCTACCCGGTCTGTCGTCTCTCCTGTGTCTTCTTCCTCGTCTCCCTCCGATCCTCCTTCTCTTCCTCCATCTATCGGCTCTCTCCGCCGCCTGACGGTGCAGGCGGATGTCCATCGCTCTCCTAACGGCCGTCGTGTGTGCTCTCGTTCAGCTTCTCCTGTTGAGACACTGGAATCCATTGCCCAGTACGTGGTTGCTGGGACACCGGTCTCTTTAAGTCAGAAGCGTAAGTCTGGCTCCTCTCCTTCCTCCTCCCCGGCAGGTAAGAACGCTTCGCTTTCTTCCTCAGCCCTACTTCTGGCTCAGCTGCTCCTTCCCCTCCCATTTCAGTGATTGCGCCCCCTATTCTTGCTATGGAGATTTCTTTGGCCCCTGCTTCCCTCTCGGTTGCTGCTCTTGCTGGGGTGCGCTCCCCTCTTTCTACTCCCCCTCTTCCTGCTGCTGTCCTTGACTGCTCCTCTCTGTTGTCTCCTCCTCTTCCTCCTCCTCCTCTGGACCCTGCCCGCCCACCTCTGGTCTGCTCTCCCGCTTCCTTCCCTCCGTCTTTGCTCAGTTTACCCATGCCCCCTAACCCTGACTTTGCTGACCCTGATCCCGACCCTGATATTCTTTAACGTGCTCTGTTGCTCTTTCGCCTTTGTTTCTTCCTTGTTCTCTGTTGTTGTCCTTTCCCTTCTCGTCGACGTCTATTCTTCAATGGAACGTTCGAGGTTATTACGCCAATTTCCTCGAACTCCAACTTCTGATTTCGCGGTTTTCGCCCCTTTGTGTCTGTCTCCAGGAGCCGATGCTTGGTGCTCGTCCTAGTCGTATTCGTGGCTATTCCTTTCTCTCCCTCCCCCCCCCCCAGCCGTTGCTGGGGCTCCTAATTCTTCTGCTCTCTTGATTCGCGCTGATGTTCCCTTTGTTCCTTTACTTTTTCCTTTGCCTCTCCATTGTTCTGCTGCTCGTATCTTTGTGGGGAAATGGTACACAGTTTGTTCCATTTATCTCCCCCCGAGTGTCCCGCTTTCTCTTCCTGATTTGAAACACCTCTTGGACTCCTTGCCGGAGCCTATGCTCCTGCTGGGTGACTTCAATTGTCGTCATTCTCTTTGGGGTGATGTTCTGACGAATACCCGGGGTTGCCTTCTTGAGCCGTTTCTCCTCTCTTCTTCCCTGTCTCTTCTGAATTCTGGTGAACCCACTCATTTGGACTCTCGGACTCGCACCCTTTCATGTCTTGATCTTTCTCTCTGCTCTTCTCTTTACTTAGATTTCACGTGGCAGGTTCTTGATGACCTCCATGGCAGTGATACTTTTCCCTATCCTTGTTTCCTTTTTCTCGTTTCGCCCTTCACTCTCTTTTCCTAGGTGGCAGTTTGCTAAAGCGGAATGGAACCTATTTACCCTCGGTGCTGCTCTCTCTGACCTCTCCGTTCTGCCTCTCCCTCGTGCTCTCCTCCTTTTTCATGACACTATCTTTGACGCTGCCCTCCGCTCTATTCCTTGCTCTTCCTCTCGGGGTCCACGGAAGTGCGTTCCCTGGTGGAATGCGGACTGTGCTCGGGCTGTCCGCTGTAAGCGTGCAGCCTGCAAGAGGCACCGCCGTCGGCAAACGGCCGATTCTTTTCTTTTCTTTCGGAAAGCGAGTGCGGTGGCCCGTAGGGCCATCCGTACGGCTATACGTGAATGTTGGGCATCTTATGTCTCAACAATTACGTCCGAAACTCCTCTGCCCCAGATCTGGAAGCGTATTCGCAAGAAAGCGGGTAAGTTCGTTCCCGATGTTTCACCGGTCCTTCACCTCCATGATACTCTTGTGGCGGACCCGTTGCAGGTCGCTTCCGAACTGGGTTCCCACTTTTCTTCTGTTAGCTCTGGTCTTCGTCTTCCCCAATCTTTCCTTCTTCGTAAACCTGTCCTAGAGTCTCGTCCTTTAGATTTCTGCACTCGTCTTCAGCTTCCCTATAATGATCCCTTCTCTTTCTCTCTGAACTTCATTCTGCCCTGGCCCTCTGCGGTTCTACGGCGGCGGGCTCCGATGGTATTCATTATGAGATGCTTCGCCATCTCCCTCCGTGCACGTCTCGGTATTTACTGAGTCTGTATAATCGGATCTGGGAGTCCTCGTCAGTCCCTGAGGACTGGCTCGATGCCGTTGTCCTCCCTGTTCGCAAACCGGGGTCTCTGGGTACTTCCCCTAAGGGCTTTCGCCCTATTACCCTCACAAGTTGTTTCTGCAAACTCTTTGAACGTATGGTTAACATTCGTCTGATGTGCTTCCTGGAACACCATCACCTCCTCTCCCCTTCTCAATTTCGTTTCCGCAAGTGCCGCAGCACGACAGATGTCCTGGTGAACTTGGAGGTCTATATTCGTACTGCTTTTGCTGGGAAGACCTCCGTTGTTGCCGTCCTTTTTGACCTGGAAAAGGCTTACGACACCACTTGGCGATATCATATTCTATCTCAACTTCATTCTTTTGGCCTTCGTGGTAATCTCCCTCTATTTCTCCGCAGCTTCCTCTCTCGTCGTTCCTTTCGGGTGCGCCTTGGTACCGCTCTCTCTGCCTCTTTTCAGCAATACGAAGGTGTGCCCCAGGGTAGTGTTCTGAGCACTACTCTTTTTCTGGTTGCCCTCAATGGTCTTCTTTCCTCTCTTCCTTCTGGTGTCTTCTCTGCTCTCTATGTCGATGATCTTACCCTTTGCTGTCAGGGTGATGATTCGCCTCTCCTTCAGCGCCGGCTTCAAATTGCAATTGATGCCGTGTCGTCTTGGGCCACCGATCATGGCTTCAAGTTCTCTACTTCTAAGACTTGTGCCATGACTTTTACGCGCAAACGGGTCGTTCTTCGTCCCTCTTTGTCACTTTATGGTGTGACGGTAACGCGTTGGTGTTCGGCTGTTTAAGGCTAGGGGTATGGCCTCGTCACATAGTTATAAAAAAAATTAGAAAAAAATGGAACTTCGTCTGTGGTAAGGTAAGGAGAAGACACACAAAACACAAGTAAATTTTAACAATGAAATTTTAATTACGTTAAATAAATCAAAACATGAAAAAATGGACAAACAAATTCTTATAATAAAATCAATCAATCAAAATAATAAGAATAATTAAATGACACAATGAAAAGTTACGTTAAGACAAAATAACAAGAAGTGCAATACAAAAATAAAGGTAAGGTGCTGGAATATTGGCTTTAAGCTACCACCTCTCTCAGTACACGCTAACGTCTAGCCGGGAGGAGTGGTAACCGCGGAAGCACAGAATATTCTGAGGTCTGAGGTCGTGGCGACCCCAGACATCAAGTAGTATGGGGGGGTGGAGTGCAGTTGCAGCCCGGCCGGCGACCAATCAGCGGAGCCGGTAGCGATCAACAGGTAGTTTGGCGGTTTGAGTCTGAACAGGTGTCCCTGGCTGCATAAGGTTTGCGCTCTGGCAAACCTTGGAGATGTTGTTGTCGTTGGACATTTCTTCCATAGTAGTTTTATATAATTTCAACGACGTAATTGTGGAGGGAAGAGCAGGCTCAATCTCTTGAAGGAGATTATCGTCACAATGGTCATCCCCTTGAATACAAAGATTCCGCGAAGCTTTTGGGGTTATTCCTTGACACTCGTTTATCTTGGTCTCCCCATATCTCTTACCTCCGTGTTGAGTGCTCTAAGGCCCTTACCCTCCTTCGGGTCTTGTCCCATGCTTCTTGGGGGGCAGATAGGCGCAATCTCCTTGCTTTACATTCCTCTCTCGTCCTGTCTAAGCTCGATTATGGTTGCCCTGCTTACTCGTATGCTTCTCCTTCTACTCTTCGCCGTCTTGATGCTTTGCACCATACTGGGTTGCGCCTCAGTTCTGGTGCCTTTCGTTCGACTCCCGCCCTTAGCTTGTATTATTCAGACAACGCCTTACCTAATACAGTCTCAACAATGCAAACAGCACTTGATCACCTCATAGATTGGACACAATAATGGGGCCTTCAAGTTAGTACTACCAAAACCTATTATCAAATTTTCACTAAAAAAATACTTGTTCATCTACCCACCCCTCACAATACACAACACTCCCATCCAACATGTACGAGAACATAAATACCTTGGCATGCACTTAGACTCGCCCTCACTTACCTGGAAAGCACACATTCAACACCTTAAACAGACGACACAACCCCGACTCGTCATACTGAAAGCCCTCACTGGCACCACCTGGGGAGCACACCATAAAATCCTGCTCCGTTTCTATACAACCTACATTCGCAGCCAACTAGACTATTGTTGCCAAGCATATGCGTCGGCTGCGCCTACTAACCTACAGAGCCTAGAGGTCATCCAAAACAATGCCATGCGACTTATATGTGGCGCAATGCGTTCCACTCCTATCCTCGGACTTTACGGGGAAACGGGCCTCACAAGCCTAGCCACCAGACGAGACATAATGTGTGCCAACTCTCTGTCACTCTGTACCACTGCTCACTAGATACACCCATACAGATCCAAAATTAACCCAACAGTTAACCCACATAACCCCCGCTTCCCAACCAATCACTCACAACCTTTCCTCACACGGGCTACAAATAACCTCAATATAGACCTCTCTCTACTCCAAAACTCGGAAACCCAACTTACTGTTCCCCCTATTCCACCCTGGCTTTATACAACTCCTAATACAGCAATACAACTCGAAGACAACATTGCAAAGTCTGCACCAAACTCAGCCATAGCCTCAGTCTTTCTCACAACAATGGAAAATTGCTACCCAAATACCACAGCGATTTATACAGATGGATCTCGCATCATCATGAACAACGTACCCTCGGTCACTAGCGCTGTATGGATACCGGAATACCATCTCAAGCAGGGATGGCGGTTACCAAACCAACTATCTGTTTTCACAGCTGAATTATATGCCTTATATCAAGCTCTCCAAATAATCACAACACTACCAATCGGGACATATCCAATCTGCAGTGACTCCAAGAGTGCGATTCAAACAATTACGTACTCTTCAAAAACGTGCAAGGAGTTTGTTTACCCCATGTCTTCAACTTCTTCATGAACATCGATTGAACGGTTATGATACCTCTATCCAATGGGTCCCAGCGCATTGTGGTATTCTCCATAATGAACTAGTAGATCAACTAGCCAAAGCAATGCACAACACACCTCACATTACCCGTCATACAATTCCCCATGTTGCACGTAAAGGAGCCTTCAAAAATACCATCACTCAAGATTTTGCGACGAAATGGTTACGTCATGCTCACCCTTGTGCTATGGGTCCATTAAAAAGAAATGGGAAACTTGGAAACATGTCAGATATAAAAGCAGAGAAATTGATATAGCGATGACCAGATTAAGGCTGGGACATACCAAACTAGCAGCACACAGCTCTAAGTACAGAACAGACATCAACGAACTCTGCATCCATTGTCAGGTGCCTGAAACAGTCGAACACTATCTCCTTCACTGCTTCCGACATTATAGTGCCAGAGTAAATTTCAAACAAGTACTTATCTCACTTAAAATACCCTCTACCATCGAGCATATATTAGGAGGCGGTGACCACTCGTTACAAGAAAAATACCAAACAGTCAAAGCACTGGCTAAATATCTCCAATCGACCAACAAATTGGGTCACATCTGACCCGCGCCACATTTATACCTGGCGCCACCAACAGCTAAACACAGAAAACAACTGCCTCGTCGCAGCACCAAGGATCAGCTGACGCCATAAACACAACACACCGCCCTACGGTGCGGCGAGTCTCTCTCTAACACACACCTCTGTTTTAGTCGCCGCTCCTCTGTCTACACCACAACGCAACAAGCACTTTTGAAACTCTTATCATCCTCAACATAAACGCCTCTACCAACATCTGTACTGATGCAGTCATCGGGAGGACAAACCCTTCATGCAAACTGCACCTACTATCAAGAAGAAGAAGAATCTACTAGTAGGAGTAGACTACTACTACCAGTTTATTACTGGTCAAGTGAAACAACAGGGCATGAATCTCCTTAAATCTGCAGATGGCTACCTACTTACAGGTAATGTCCTAAACCTGAACAGGCCTATGCCTGCTAACAACAATATTAATAGAAATTAATCAGCAGTAAATTAATTCTCCAGCAACAAGCCTAAAGGAGAAAACCAGCTGAGAATGAAACCAAAATTGAGTCTAGTATAATTAATATTCACCGAGATGTTTTATGGCTCTCAGTGGAAAATCGGTGGTCCACAGCCTAAACAGGTGCAAGTCACAGCGACCTAGCCTCTGAACCCCTCTGTAGACCCAGAATTATTCTCGACAGTAATAATTGACCACACTCAGTCTCCCAGTGCAAATCAATAAAATTAGGGTAGCGAATTCTAGCATCCAATGAATCAAGCAGTATCATGAAGTCATCAAGAAACTTCTATATCTGCAAATTTACCAGGACCAAGGTCCAAAATAATCTAGTGCTTAAGGTCTGCCATGAAAACCTTGTATTAGTCTTAACCAGAAAATTATATTTATTCAAAGTTTTCTGCACTAGGATTCTTATGATTCACCTGCTTTAGTTTTGTTTGAACTGTTTTTTCCTTTTTGCTTCTGCCCTTAAGCAACCTTAGAAACGTTTTTAATGAAACCAGCATAAGCAAGATTGAAAACTTGCAAATTTGTAAGTGAACATATAACAGTCATATAAACCGTGAAACATATGGGTTGGGATAATACATTACAAATTATCTTCCAAGCAAGATTAGTCATAGTAACAATATTAGTTCTTTCCAGCAACCTTGGGTTTCCCACCATCAAATGAAAACACATTAAACTTTAAGTTGCTGTGCTTCGTTACGTCTCCAGAAGGACTATAGTTCTGTAACTTAACATGCTTAATACGAGAAGGCTTACTGCTCACCCATGAATCTTTAATTGATTCTGTGCTTAGCTATCCCTCAAGAAGGATCCTGCACTTATTTAACCTGAATAAAACGAACAGACTCAACTGTTCACTTGTGAAATGATAATTAGTGCGCATTATTGTTCCCCATGATAATTCAAGCACAATATTGTTGGCCGTGATAATTTGAGCCCATAATTGCTCCCCACGATAATTCGAACGCATAATGAACACCATGATAATTGAATGCCTTATTGCTCTCTACACTAATTCGAGCCCTTATTGCTCACCATGATCACTCGAACATATTATTGCTCACCATCATCATACGAGCACATTAATACTCACGGGGATAATTCAAGCCAGTATTGCTCACCATGATAACCTGTGCAACTAGTATTGCTCACCATCATAACCTGTGCAACTAGTATTGCTCACCATGATAACCTGTGCAACTATTATTGCTCACCATGATAACCTGTGCAACTATTATTGCTCACCATCATAACCTGTGCAACTATTATTGCTCACCATCATAACCTGTGCAACTATTATTGTTCACCATCATAACCTGTGCAACTATTATTGCTCACCATCATAACCTGTGCAACTATTATTGTTCATCATGATAACCTGTGCAACTAGTATTGCTCACCATGATAACCTGTGCAACTATTATTGTTCATCATGATAACCTGTGCAACTAGTATTGCTCACCATGATAACCTGTGCAACTATTATTGTTCATCATGATAACCTGTGCAACTATTATTGTTCATCATGATAACCTGTGCAACTAGTATTGCTCACCATGATAACCTGTGCAACTATTATTGTTCATCATGATAACCTGTGCAACTATTATTGTTCATCATGATAACCTGTGCAACTAGTATTGCTCCCCTTGAATTTCAAGTTACATGCTTCGTTAAGTCTCAAAAGTACTTTAGTATTGTAGTATAATACGTATAAACCGCGTAGGCCCTACTACTCATAAATAATTTTGTTAGACTAGGTGTTTGTTAAGTCTCTAGAGGGCTATAGCATTGTAGCCTATCACATTCACAAACGAGCAGCTTAACTGCTCACCATTTAGCTAAGTTGACACTACCAAAGCAATAGTAAGTTGTCACAATTAGCATAGCCCTCTTCTTAGGTAAGTTTGGGAAAATTAAACCGTCTACTTAGGTAGATATTAAGGGACGTTAGTTAGTGTCAACAGAGTATAAGCTGAGTCTATGCTCACAATTAAATATAGTTGACTATTAATAGAGACTGATTTAAATGAAATTATTATTTCTTATTTAAAATTGAGGATGAATTAATGAGTCTTCGAGTGACAAGCTTGTGAGCTGTAATTAAAGTAGCTACAAGTCACAATGACTAAGCTACTAATCTCACTGTCGACTCAGAGTCTTCCTTGATTTTAATGAAAAAATACATTCAGTTCTCTAATATTAAATAAATTTAGCTTGGTTAGCAACTTAGTTATACTGTTAGTCTAAAATGACTACTGCACCACAGTTCAAACTTAAGCCAAATTTAATTCTGCCTAAATGCAGACAATTCTTCATTGGAGTTTGATGTGATCATAATGCTTCAGTGACGATTTAGTGTCTAGTAACTCCACAGTTACAAGTCACAGTAACCTCACTGTTGTTTCGAAGTCTGCTCGATCTTGAATAACATAATGATTAATATTGTACATTCTTTCTGCAGTGACTAAGTAATTCGAGTCTGCAGAACTCTTCAGTAATTCAACTATTACACGTCATAGCGACATTAGTCACTGTCTCTGCTGTTGATTTTACAGAGTTCTTGATTTTAGATGACTTAATAATTTAATATTTTTAACATCTAAATTATGTTCCCATAAAGACTTAGAGTCATATTTGTTTCATAGATACGGGACATCCTTTCTGTACATATTAACATACTAAAATACTAATCCAATGAATATAACTTCAGGATAGAGAGAGACAGGTATGTCAACACTAAGACATGAACTGCGACCCGTGTTTTCTCCCCCGGGAGATATGTTGAAAATTTCCAACACATAATTACTAACATTTAGTACTTTAAGAAGAATTCTTGTGCTAACCCATTAGATTTTACTAATACTACTAACCAGTAGTGTAATAGCATTCATTAAAATTATTCTGTGACATAGTTCTGCCAAAGTTTCCTAGTATTCATAGCGTGTCATACCAGCCAGCCCGCCAGAGCGAATAATTTCCACGTATGAATAGAGCAAGTAGAATCTAGCCTTATTTACCTACCTTTATTAAGGATAATCGTTTATTAATAAGTTTACCTTTAGTTAGTGTACATGTTCGTTTACTGGAAATGACTTATTCCCCTACATTTAGCTGTTCCAGTGAATAATATGATAAGGCAAATAATTTTCACTCTGAATCTTTATCGTTTATTTAACTTAGTCTAAATTAATTGACATGCAATACGAGAAAATATGTTATCGCCTAATACATTTATTTATGACGTAAATATTCGTCAAACTCACTTCCTTCCATATTTAAGATTAAATGAATATTATAATTATACTCTGGATCCCAGCCTTGGGAGCTATTGTGCATGCGCCACCCGAGAGGAAGGAGACTCACGTCATTTTTCACCAGCTGGTAGCAAGGTGTTCCGAAGAGGCCCGACAATAATCTTACGATCCTACAAGCATCCGTACTTCCCAGGACTACAGATCGAGGACGCAGCCTACCCATATCACAGACACAAAGTTCGGCAGGCATTTTACCTCATTTTATTAATAATGAGCTCGATAATACGCATTAATGTATGTGCCATGTCGTCAAGCTGCAGGCGGTATAAAAACACCAGCATGAGTGCAGCTTCTATCCCACCAATTATTTTAGATCTTGCGTTTAAGGGGGCATCAGTGCCAAATATACAATAAATTAAAACTAGTTCGATTTCAATCAAAAATTGAAGGGAGAAAAAATATTGAATTATGTGTCAAAAATTTTCCAAAATGGTAAAAAATTAACACCAAACACAAGTGTCAACTGAAATCATGTCTATGACTCAGCTATCGCAATAGCATACAATAAAAATATTTAATAATTAGTTTCATAAACAAAATTTAGTTATTTTTTTTCCTTATTTGTTTATTGGACGATTTGCATGAAACTTATACACCTGACTGCACGTAAGCCTGTCTGTAAGGGTACGAAGGGGGCTAGGAAATTGGTTAATATTAACCTTAGCCACAGATGGCAGCACCTTAGACTTTATTTTTTACTTATTTATTTTCAAGTTACATAAACGTTCCTATAACTCTTTCATTTTTTATTCATTTACATGAAACTTACACCTTATATGTAGAGTTTATGTTTCTACAATCTATTTTGAGAGTTTTTCCTAAGTTCATTTATTGATTATGTAATAGTAATAAACCATGATATACTTGCATAATTTTTAGGGGAACTTTGACTATTTGTATTAGTAAAACTAAACATATTTAAAAATATCTACTAAACAGTTCAATTTAATATATGATAATGTGGTAGAAAAGTGTCATATAAATGATTTCATTTGAAACTTCTGGGTTATAATTTTGATTTGAAAATGTGCAAAATTCGTTGAAAAAATTTTTCCCTTCTTATTTATGCTAAGATGCTGAGACCTGGACCAGATGAAACTCTTTTTATATACATCTTGTCAAAAAAGTTAGAATGAAATCGAACTAGTTGGCATATTTGGCGCTGATGCCCTCTTAAATGCGTCAATCCTAGTTTGGAGTGGAAATTATAGAAGTGTTACATTTCAGCGTGATGTATTTCAACTGAGGAGGTGTGTGACTGTCTCCATGTTCACGTGTTCCACAGATTACTATCTCGGCTGGTTTCATCGTGTGTAGAGGCTGGACACGATCTACGTTCCTCTAATACAGCTGAGACATTATCCAATTATATAATTTTAGATAGTGATATTTTCTTATTGAGAGTCAATTAATTTCATATATTTGCATATTAATTATATATGCGATTTATTAATCGATATTCATTTATATTTCAAAATTTCATTAACTGATGCATATTAACATCTTAATATTTTTATAGGTAGTGTATTAGCTCCTATCATTATTGAATTACTTTAATATATATTTACTAATTAACCCCCAAAGAGTATGGAGGAATTTGGCTCTATAATTTAACTATTATTCTAAAGTCCATTTACTGCTATAATATTTCATGAGCAATTATTCAGGAGATCAATAGGCACTGGTTCTCAGATATATTTCCAAATGATCTCGTTAATTTATTTCTCCTTTAAAGCGAGGGGCCCTTCAATATTATTGAAATTTACTATTATTATTATTTTATTCTGGAGCCAGATTTTCCCACTCTTCAGGCTACCTGGGATCATAACACTTAGCCACTACACCAAAGTGACTGTACAAAGACCAAATTGACTGAACAAAAAATGTTGGAAGTCTTGAGACTATTTACCCAACATTTATCAGAGGTCAACTTGGGCACAGATATTTCATCGAATCACCTCACGTTTTGGGGCCGCGTGATGAATACAAATGCGAATAACCTTGAATGGTCCCCAAGCCAATATGCAACCGAAGACTCCACTCACCAGAAGGATTTGAACCCAGACAGCCGTGAGCACTATGAACCTTCGCGTTTCTAGTACCTTAGCCACTAGACCAAAGTAACTGAACAAAAATGTTGGAAGACCTGAGACTATTAACTCAACATCTGACAGCACTCGGAGATCAACTTGGGTCTATATATTTCAGCGAATCACCTCACTTTTTGGGGACATGTGAGCAACACAAATGTGAACAACCTTGAAAGGTCCCAACGCCAATATGCCACCGAAAACTCCACACCCCGAAGGATTCGAACGCAGACAGCCAAGAGCACTATTCACATTTGTGTGTCTAGGTACCTTAGCCACTAGACCAACCTGACAACCAAAAATGTAGGAAATCGTGAGACTATTTACCCAACATCAGAAAGCGCTCGGAGGTCAACTTGGGCACAGATATTTCATTGAATCACCTCACTTTTTAGGGCCACGTGAGAAACACAAATGTGAAAAGCTTGAACGGTCCCCAAGCGAAGATGCAACGGAAAACTCCACACCCCACAAGGATTCGAACCCAGACAGCCATGAGCACTATGCACCTTCATGTATTTGGTACCCTAACCACTAGACAAAACTGACTGTACAAATATGTTGGAAGTTGTGAGACTATTTACCTAACATCCGACAGCACTCAGAAGTCATCTTGGGCACAGATATTTCATTGAATCACCTCACTTTTTGGGGCTACATGAACAACACAAAGGCGAACAAGTATGAATGATTCCCAACCCAATATGCATTCGAAAGCTCTACACTTCAGATGGATTCAAACCAGACTGCCAGGAACACTGTGCATCTTCGCATATGTGGTACCTTAGCCACTAGATCAAACTGACTGTACAAAGATGTTGGAAGCCGTGAGACAATGTACCCATCATCTAACAGTGCTTGGAAGTCAACTTGGTCACAGTTATTTCATGGAATTACGTCATTTTTTAGGAGCACATAAGCAACACAAATGCAAACAAGCTTGAATGGTCTCCAAGCCCATATGCATCAGAAAACTCCAAACCCCAGAAAGACTCGAACCCAGACGTCAGGAGCATTTTACAAACCCGACCGGAGCAGGAGCATCCGAGCAGGGAGTAATGACTTCATCGCCATCTGTGAGTCTGCTCTCCAACTCTTGTGCGCAATACAAACAACATCATCTGGTGGTAGTAACCTGATAGCAGCAAATGCCTCCAGTTTCGTGCCTTGGACAACCAGAGAGGTCATTTTGGGCGACCTCTGGTGAGGTGGCAAAACAAGACCAGCGCCACCTAGGTTATGCTACAGAGCACAATGTCAACTCCCCAGTGGGTTAGTGTTACTTCCTAGTTTCACCAGTACCGGCCAGTTTATTGATGACGCGTTTGTATCCACAGAGGTAACATCTGGGGGCAGCGGTACTGGAGACGGTAGTTCATCTTGGGCAGTCCACGGTCTCCTGACATGGTCCTGGAAAAACGACCAAGTAAGCTGCTGCCGATCTGAAACAGTGTGGTAGCTGCTAGTTACATAGTGTTAAAAGAGATCGGCGTGCCTCCGGGACTGGCTTAGGGGAGAAACTGACGGCAGAGAGGTGCCTGTTGAGTAGTACTGCTAGCTGGTCACTAGAGGCTGCTGCCAGGGGATCGTGACCCCTGTATTGGTTTGTGACCCCGCTCAGCGTGTGGCTGAGGTCCTCTGCCAGCGAGTAGCTGGAGGGTGGTCGTGGGGGTGCATGCACCTCGTGACACTGTCGGTGGGCTGGCCTACATACAGGTGAACTCGTCAGTGTTTCGCAGTAAGGTTGGATAAACTACTGGGCAGTGGAGAAATACTTGGTTTTGACGAACTCTGCACGTTTACAGAGTTATTACTCATATTAAACACGAGCGTGTTTAATATCCTGAGTGAAAGGATATCATTCTATATAGGTGTAGAAATAGCCTATCTGTTCTTTTATATATATTTAACGATGATGGTGTTCATATATATATATATATATATATATATATATATATATATATATATATATATATATATATATATATATATATATATATATATATATATATATATATATATATATATATATATATATATATATATATATATATATATATATATATATATATATCGTACCTAGTAGCCAGAACGTCGTACTCGGCCTACTATGCAAGGCCCGATTTGCCTAATAAGCCAAGTTTTCATGAAATAATTGTTTTTCGACTACCTAACCTACATAACCTAACCTAACCTAACTTTTTCGGCTACCTAACCTAACCTAACCTATAAAGATAGGTTAGGTTAGGTTAGGTAGGGTTGGTTAGGTTCGGTCATATATCTACGTTAATTTTAACTCCAATAAAAAAACATTGTCCTCAAACATTATGAAATGGGTAGCTTCATCATTTCATCAGAAAAAAAATAGAGTAAATATGTTAATTAAGGAAAACTTGGCTTATTAGGCAAAGCGGGCCTTGCATAGTAGGCTGAGAAGTGCGTTCTGGCTACTTGGTACGACATATATATATATATATATATATATATATATATATATATATATATATATATATATATATATATATATATATATATATATATATATATATATATATATAATATATGTGTGTGTGTGTGAGAAAGCTGCATGAACGCTCAAGCCATAGATCACTTAGAACTCTTTGACCCGGCCAGGATTCGAACCCATGCCGTCCAGGATCACCCCTAAACGTACACAGTACCGTGACCACCGCACCAATGATCGTCTATAAGGATTAGTCAGTCCTGGTGCTTATTAACTAAGGTCCCTGACTGATCAACCCCTGACGACACTCATGGATCCATTGACGCTGCACACACACTTCGGCGCCTCGACTCAGAATTGTCACTCATCAGTCATGTGGAGGAGAAAACCTTGACAAACTTCACCTATCATAAAGAAAAAGCACCACCATTGACTGCTAAGTGCTCAAATCAAGTCTAACTCTAAGAAAAAACACGCAATTGTTGCCAATAACTGCGTCAACTCTGGACACAATACGTATCCCGACATCATCACTCATGCTGTCATCAAGCTGGATATGTTAGGACCTCTCCTGTTGCTTATATATTCACAGCAATGTGCTGCTGCCCTATTCTATATGAAAGATTTCACAGTGAATATCAAAAACTAGCTATAAGCTCATCTAATATTACCATCTCACATGATGGTTAGTCATACATGAAAGTAGGGGAGAAAATATATATAACTGCCGCAATACAAAAACGAGTGTAATTTCTCATGACTAATCAGCACTAATTTCATGAGTAAGTGTGTAAATATAGACTCTTAGGTAGAAACTACATGATATTAATATTTCAGCATGGATCTAGCTACAAAGGAAGCATACTTAATCCTGTGGAACCAGGATTAAGTATGTTATCACCCGAGATAACAGGCATTGACAGGATTAGACGGGTCATAGAGCTGAAAGAGGTATTCTCCGGTCATCTTTGACAGCTAAGCTTCCAAATAATTAAATTTAGTACTTAGAGTGACGTTATGACCCCACTTACATCATGTATTAGTGTATGTGTTAGTGTATGGGGAGATCATAGGCTCAGTGACTATATTTTCGTAAGCTTACTCTTAGACACTTTATTGTACAGAATAACAGATGTTTAGGTCCATATATACATATATTGAAGGCATAATTTTCGGTAAATAGGTCAAACAGCCGGTGACCGCATAACTGCTGGAACTCCTACAATTACCCCCCTTCTCCCCCCCCCCCCATGCACTCGAATTTGAGTGCATGGAGTTGTGTAAAACCTGGTTTGTGTCTCGGACAGGCTGCAGGATCCAAGTAAGTTCAGTAGAACTTCTAGTTTCTACTCTTTTGACCATGTCGTAGCTTAGTCGATTAAGGAAGCATCTGGGATGATTTCGGACGTAGGTTCGAATCTTCGTCACGGCCCTTGTGGATTTATTCATTGATGCATCGCACTATTGTCATTTCTGTGTGTATTCAATAAGTAGTCTCAAGACTTCAAAGATTTTTGTAGAGACGTGTAGTCGATTGGTTAAGGTACCAGGTACGTCAAGGTGCATAGCACTCCTGACTATCTGGATTCCAATCCTTCTGGGGTGTGGAGTTTTCAATTGCATATTAGCTCCTGGACCATTCAAGCTTATTTGCATTTGTGTTGCTTAGGTGGTCCCACAAAGTGAAGTGACTCGATGGAATATCTGCACCTAAGTTTACAACCAAGCACTCTCGGATCTTGGATAAATAGTCTCACGACTACCACGCTTTTTGTAGAGTCGTGTGGTTAAGTGGTTAAGGTACCAGGTACGCCAAGGTGCGTAGCGCTCCAGACTATTTGGGTTCGAATCCTTCTGGGATGTGAAGTTTTCCTTTGCATATTGGTTTGGGAACCATTCAAGCTTGTTACCCTTTGAGTTGTTCACAGGGCCCCAAAAAGTGAGGTAATTCGATAAAATATCTTTGCTCAAGTTTACCACCGAGAGCTCTCGGATCTTGGATAAATAGTGAAGAAATCCACAAGGGCCGTGACGAGGATTCGAACCTACGTCCAAGAACATCCCAGATGCTGCCTTAATCGACTGAGCTACGACATGGTCAAAAGAGTTGAAACCAGAAGTTCTACTTAACTTACTTGGATCCTGCAGCCTTTTTGAGACACAAACCAGAGTTTTACACAACCCCCCATGCACTCGAATTCGAGTGCATGGGGGAGTTGATCACGTGCAGGGTCACGTGGCCCACACAAAGTGAGGTGATCTGATGAAATATCTATGTATATGTTTACCACCGGGCACTCTTGAATCTGGATAAATATTCTCACTACTACCAAGGTTTTTGTAAAGTCATGTGGCCTAGTGGTTAATGTACCAGGTACGTCAACGTGCATAGCGCACCTGGCTCTCTGGGTTCGAATCTTTCAGGGGTGTGGAGGTTTTAGTTGCATATTAGCTTGGGGACCATTCAAGCTTATTCGCATTTATGTTGCTCAAGTGGTCCCACAAAGTGAAGGGACTGGATGAAATATCTATGCCTATATTTACCAGCGATAACTCTTGGATCTTGGATAAATAGTCTCACGACTACCATGATTTTGTTCAGTCGTGTGGTCGAGTGGTCAAGGTACCAGGTACGCCAAAGTGCATAGCGCTCCTGGCTATTTGGGTTTGAATTTTTCTGGGGTGTGTAGTTTTCAGTTGCCTATTGGCTTGGAGACCATTCAAGGTTGTTCGCATTTGTGTTACTTAGGTAGTCCCACAAAGTGAAGTGACTCGATGAAATATCTATGCCTAAGTTTGCCAGTGATAACTCTTGGATCTTGGATAAATAGTTTCTCGACTTCCAAGATTTTTGTTCAGTCGTGTGGTAGAGTGGTTAAGGTACCAGGTAAGACAAGATGCATAGCGCTCCTGGCTATACACAACTCCCCATGTACTCGAATTCGAGAACATGGAGGAGTTGTGTAAAACTTTGGTTTGTTTCTCGGAGAGGCTGCAGAATCCAAGTAAGTTCAGTAGAATTTCTGGTTTCTACTCTTTTTGACCATGTCGTAGCTCAGTCGATTAGGGCAGCGTCTGGGATGATCTCGGACGTAGGTTCGAATCCTCGTCAGGGCCCTTGTGGATTTCTTCATTGATGCATCATACTATTGTCATATCTATGTGTATTGGATAAATAGTCTCACTACAATAAAGGTTTTTGTAGAGTCGTGTGGTCGATTGGTAAAGGTTCCAGGTACGTCAAGGTGCATAGAGCTCCTGGCTATCTGGTTTCGTATCCTTATGGGGAGTGGAATGTTCAGTTGCATATTGGCTTGGGGTCAATTCAAGCTTGTTCGCATTTGTGTTGCTCACGTAGTCCCACAAAGTGAAGTGACTCGATGAAATATCTATACCTAAGTTTACCACCGAGTGCTCTCGGATCATGGATAAATAGTCTCCCGACCACCAAGATTTTGTAGAGTCGTGTGGTCGAGTATTTAAGGTACCGCAACGCATTATGCCACACCGCCGTTAATCTCCTGTTGTTAGGTATCAGCCTGACTTCTGATCCTAAAACGCTACGACTCATGATGGACACAGAAGCACCGGTGTCCACCAAGGCGGTATAGATAGTTCCCTTTAACCGTAAATGCACCTTCATGGGATGACCCGGCCCGACGGTACACAACCACTGTCTTCCACCCCCTACTGTACACACTTGGTAACTTGGTGGAACAAAAAGCTTACAGTGCCAGGCCAAATGACTACCGTCACCACACAGCTTACACACTTTTATCTGTCTAGGTCGGCCTGGCTCGTGTTTACCTGCAGTGTACCCCGTTCCCCGGGAATACCCTCTACCGGTACCCTGGTTCTGGTGGTACATTCCTGTTGCTCCTTGAGCAGGCGAGTACCGTGGTGGAGTAGGAGTGAACCTGCCTCCACGTATCTCTTGACTATAGCCTCCTCTCTGCCCACGACTACCCTGGTGTGGTCCCCACGACACTCCACTTGTATTGTGTCCCTGGAACACCCTTGGCTCCCAGCCCTTATTATTGTTACGTCGAGGAGCACCTCGCCCCTTGCCCTTGGAATGTGTGACCCCCGCCGCAGGTCCATCCTCCACTGGCTGAGCTACCGGGGCCCAGAACTGAGCCTGTCTATCTTGCGTGTCTGTAAGATTTGCCTGTTCCCTAGGGGACACTTTCTTCAAAATGTCATCCTCGGTCAGTTTATGTGTTGGACTATTCTCCGCCCAAAACACTGCACGCATCATCGCCTCCTTAAAAGACTTAGCTTCCCTGCAGTGTAACGCACTTTCCCGCGGTAATGCACCGAAAAAACACTCCGTTGCATAGAATCTCTTACGACCCCCGTGAACTGCGTTTTCGCCCGCTCAATCACATTACCCAAGAGTCTTATTCTATGGTCAAACGCCCTTAATTGCTCCCCTGGTTCTCGTTTAAGTGCAGTTAACTGAGCCTTTAGTTCTACTGTATAGTGTTGCACATCATAATGATCTATCAGCTCCTACTTAAAATCGCTGTAACTATTTATCTCGCTAATTTCCGCCGAGTTAAGCAAGGTCTTTGCTTCCCCTTTCACCTTGGAATATGCCAATGCAATCTTTGCCTGATACGACGATGACCCCACACTAGTCGCCTTCTCTAGAGCAAAGTAAAATGTTCTATTATCCGTCAGTAACTGACCTTTCGAATCCCGTTTGGCGCCCCAAAACGTGGGTTTGTCTCCATATACCTTAGGTTCTGCATTAGTCGTCACATGCGTACTCAGCACATTTTTCAACAACTGTGCAACCTGCCCAATTGTCTCTGACGCTGCCGCCTACGCTGTCAGCAACGCCGCCGCGTTATCCCTACTCTCACCCTGGCCGACAGTACCCGTGGCCTGGCTACTGGCGCCCCCAGTACTTCCCGTACCCATCATGGCTACTCGCCCCTTATTTGCTCGTGTGAGAACCAGCTTGATGCTTTCCAATACAGTTATATTACTGGACCGTATTCCCTTAAATAATCTCACTAGGATCACTTATAATATTAAATCACCCTTAACAACGTCACTTATCTCTTCCCCACACTACTATGTTCACCCCTTAGGAGACCCTTTACTGCCGCATAATGTGGCCACTCCACATGGCCACACGCCTTGGCCCACACACCGCTATAGCCACTCACTAGCCACACACCGTCCTTTCCTCACTCCAGTAACCACCGTTCTCAACACAACCCGACGTCTACCAATTCACTAACATTCCCTCATCAACTAAACCAATAACACACTTCCTTCATCTCTCAAAGTGCTCCCAAAACCTGTTTCCGCTACCACCATATATATCGTCACCCTGAACCCCGGTTCATACTAAACAAGCGATTACTCAAAACAGATGGTACACCAAGATGCATAGCACTATTGGCTATCTGGGCTCGAATCCTTCTGGTTTGTGGAGATTTCAGTTGCATATTGGCTTGGGGACCATTCAAGCTAGTTCGTATTTGTGTTGTTCACGTGGCCCCCACAAAGTAAGGTGATTCAATGAAATATCTATCCCCAAGTTTACCACCGAGTGCTCTCGGATCTTGGATAAATACTCTCACGACTACCAAGATTTTTGTAGAGTTGTTTGGTCGAGTGGTTAAGGTAGCAGGTACGTCAGTAGGGAGATTTACGCCGTAAAGGGTCCCCTCCATCTGGACCCGGGTACACCTGGGTGCACCGGAAGTCCACATGGAGGGTACCCTCTACGGTGTAAGTTTTTTTGGACATGAACGTTGTGCGAACGTTGTAATGGTGATTTTTAGGGGGGTCCCCTTCCGGTGTTGATGCTTTTTTTTTGTTTGAAGATGAGAAGAAAGCGTGTGATTGGGGTAGAGAGTGAAGGGAGGAGTCTGAAGTTGGAAGATGTAGGTGAGTGGGTGAAAGGGTCATAAAGTTTGTAAGATCCTCCACCTGACGTTTTGTCAGAGAGTTGGAATCGTTTTTGGGGAGTAGATGTGTTTTAGGAGAGTGAGTATGGGATATATGTAAAGGAAGATTTTAAAGCAGAAAGATGCTTAAGAAGAAATAAGGAAAGCCAAAACATAAGGAAGCAGTTAAGAAAGCTATAGAATAAAGGAAGGGGGAGCTTTAAAGAGGTGTAGCAAAAACATAAGGAAGCAGCAGCAGCAGCAGCAGGAAGAAGGAGTAGCTTAAAAAGGAAGAGGGTGAAGTAAGCAGAAGTATCAAAACAAAAAAGCAGGAGTAGCTTTAAAAGGATGAGGGTAAAGTTAGCAGAACTATCAAACATAAAAGCAAGAGTCGCTTTAAAGAGGATAAAGATAAAGTTTGCAGAAATAGAAAGATGTAGCAAAATGTAGAGAATTATTTATCAGTAAGAAAAAGAAGCGGGATCTGTATACTTACGTAAAAGCAGAAACCGCAGACGTCCGACCTCTGGTAGATAAAAGCGCGTACAAAGGAAGGGTTCGCGCGAGCACTTGGAGGCAGGTGTACCTCATTAGCACGCGCAAACTGCTCACCGAGGTAGTGATCTGTACCTTTGTCTCACTGATATGTAACCCACACAGACAGGTAGTCTTGGACGTCGCGCGCCCCCACACTCGGTCACTTTACAGTTAAACTGACTCTCGCCCAGCCAGCCAAATAGACAGGGAGGAATAATTATATATATATATATATATATATATATATATATATATATATATATATATATATATATATATATATATATATATATATATACATATATATATATATATATATATATATATATATATATATATATATATATATATATATATATATATATATATATATATATATATGCGAACAAGCCTGAATGGTCCCCAGGACAATATGCAACTGAAAACTCACACCCCAGAAGTTACTCGAACCCATACTCCCAGGAGCAACGCAAGTGGTATGTACAAGACGCCTTAATCCACTTGACCATCACGACCGGACATAATGAGGTGATAGCCGAGGCTGTTTGAACCACCCCATCGCCGGCACTTGGATAGTAATCTTGGGCATAGCATGTCCGGTCGTGATGGTCAAGTGGATTAAGGCGTCTTGTACATACCAGTTGCGTTGCTCCTGGGAGTATGGGTTTGAGTCACTTCTGGGGTGTGAGTTTTCAGTTGCATATTGTCCTGGGGACCATTCAGGCTTGTTCGCATTTGTGTTCCTCACATATGTCCCAAAGAATGAGGTGATTTGGTAAAATGCTATGCCCAAGATTACTATCTGAGTGCCGGCGGTGGGGTGGTTCAAATAGCCTCGGCTATCACCTCATTATGTCCGGTCATGATGGTCAAGTGGATTAAGGCGTCTTGTACATACCAGTTGCTTTGCTCCTGGGAGTATGGGTTCGAGTCACTTCTGGGGTGTGAGTTTTCAGTTGCATTTTGTCCTGGGGACAATTCAGGCTTGTTCGCATTTGTGTTCCTCACGTGTGCCCCAAAGAATGAGGTGATTTGGTAAAATGCTATGCCCAAGATTACTATCCCAGTGCCGGCGGTGGGGTGGTTCAAATAGCCTCGGCTATCACCTCATTATGTCCGGTCGTGATGGTCAAGTGGATTAAGGCGTCTTGTACATACCACTTGCGTTGCTCCTGGGAGTATGGGTTCGAGTCACTTCTGGGGTGTGAGTTTTCAGTTGCATTTTGTCCTGGGGACCATTCAGGCTTGTTCGCATTTGTTTTCCTCACGTGTGCCCCAAAGAATGAGGTGATTTGGTAAAATGCTATGCCCAAGATTACTATCCGAGTGCCGGCGGTGGGGTGGTTCAAATAGCTTCGGCTATCACCTCATTATGTCCGGTCATGATGGTCAAGTGGATTAAGGCGTCTTGTACATACCAGTTGCTTTGCTCCTGGGAGTATGGGTTCGAGTCACTTCTGGGGTGTGAGTTTTCAGTTGCATTTTGTCCTGGGGACAATTCAGGCTTGTTCGCATTTGTGTTCCTCACGTGTGCCCCAAAGAATGAGGTGATTTGGTAAAATGCTATGCCCAAGATTACTCTCCCAGTGCCGGCGGTGGGGTGGTTCAAATAGCCTCGGCTATCACCTCATTATGTCCGGTCGTGATGGTCAAGTGGATTAAGGCGTCTTGTACATACCAGTTGCGTTGCTCCTGGGAGTATGGGTTCGAGTCACTTCTGGGGTGTGAGTTTTCAGTTATATATATATATATATATATATATATATATATATATATATATATATATATATATATATATATATATATATATATATTATATATATATGTCGTACCTAGTAGCCAGAACGAACTTCTCGGCCTGCTATGCAAGGCCCGATTTGCCTAATAGGCCGAGTGATTTTCTTTATTTGCAATAAATTGTTTCAAATTGGTTTCTTTGAAATATTATTATTATATTATTTTTTTTTTTTTTTTTTTTTTTTTTGAGATATATACAAGAGTTGTTACATTCTTGTACAGCCACTAGTACGCGTATTGTTTCGGGCAAGTCCTTAATCCTATGGTCCCTGGAATACGATCCCCTGCCGCGAAGAATCGTTTTTTCATCCAAGTACACATTTTACTGTTGCGTTAAACAGAGGCTACAGTTAAGGAATTGCGCCCAGTAAATCCTCCCCGGCCAGGATACGAACCCATGACATAGCGCTCGCGGAACGCCAGGCGAGTGTCTTACCACTACACCACGGAGTTATATTAAGAACATAAATTATTGACCTAGTTATATTGGTTTAGGTTAGGTTAGGTAGGGTTGGTTAGGTTCGGTCGTATATCTACGTTAGTTTTAACTCAAATTAAAAAAAAAAATAACTCAAACATAGGGAAATGTATAGCTTTATCATTTCATAAGAAAAAAAATGAAAATATATAAATTCAGGAAAATTGGCTTATTAGGCAAATCAGGTCTTGCATAGTAGGCTGAGTATTGCGTTCTGGCTACTAGGTACGACATTATAAATTATATATATATATATATATATATATATATATATATATATATATATATATATATATATATATATATATATATATATATATATATATATTTATATATATAACCAACCCTACCTAACCTAAACCAATATAACTAGGTCAATAATTTATGTTCTTAATATAATATAATAATAATATTTCAAAGAAACCAATTGGAAACAATTTATTGCAAATAAAGAAAATCACTCGGCCTATTAGGCAAATCGGGCCTTGCATAGCAGGCCGAGGAGTTCGTTCTGGCTACTAGGTACGACATATATATATATATATATATATATATATATATATATATATATATATATATATATATATATATATATATATTTATATATATATATATATATATATATATATATATATATATATATATATGTATAAGGCACGACTCTCCTAAACACGAGAGTTAAGTATACAACTTTAGAACACTTTCCCACCAGGAGACTCGAACCCTAGCCAGCACAGAAGCCTTCCAGCAACTGGCATAACAGGTACGCCTTAACCCTCTCCACCACCCATATATATATATATGTATATATATATATGGGAAGGAGGGTGGTAGGAGAAAAGCACAGAAAAAAGCACAGAAAGGAGAAAAGCAAGAAAAGTGACTCGAACCCATACTCCCACAACTGGTATGTACAGGGACGCCTTAATCCGCTTGACCATCACGACCGGACATAAGGAAGTGATAGCCGAGGCTATATGAACCACTTCCCCGCCGGCACTCGGATGGTAATCTTGGGCATAGCATTTTATCAAATCACCTCATTCTTTGGGGCACACGTGAGGAACACAAATGCAAACAAGCCTGAATGGTCCCCAGGACTATATACAACTGAAAACTCACACCCCAGAAGTGACTCGAACCCATACTCCCACAACTGGTATGTACAGGGACGCCTTAATCCGCTTGACCATCACGACCGGACATAAGGAAGTGATAGCCGAGGCTATATGAACCACTTCCCCGCCGGCACTCGGATGGAGTATGTGGGAGTATGGGTTCGAGTCACTTCTGGGGTGTGAGTTTTCAGTTGTATATAGTCCTGGGGACCATTCAGGCTTGTTTGCATTTGTGTTCCTCATGTGTGCCCCAAAGAATGAGGTGATTTGATAAAATGCTATGCCCAAGATTACCATCCGAGTGCCGGCGGGGAAGTGGTTCATATAGCCTCGGCTATCACTTCCTTATGTCCGGTCGTGATGGTCAAGCGGATTAAGGCGTCCCTGTACATACCAGTTGTGGGAGTATGGGTTCGAGTCACTTCTGGGGTGTGAGTTTTCAGTTGTATATAGTCCTGGGGACCATTCAGGCTTGTTTGCATTTGTGTTCCTCACGTGTGCCCCAAAGAATGAGGTGATTTGATAAAATGCTATGCCCAAGATTACCATCCGAGTGCCGGCGGGGAAGTGGTTCATATAGCCTCGGCTATCACTTCCTTATGTCCGGTCGTGATGGTCAAGCGGATTAAGGCGTCCCTGTACATACCAGTTGTGGGAGTATGGGTTCGAGTCACTTCTGGGGTGTGAGTTTTCAGTTGTATATAGTCCTGGGGACCATTCAGGCTCGTTTGCATTTGTGTTCCTCACGTGTGCCCCAAAGAATGAGGTGATTTGATAAAATGCTATGCCCAAGATTACCATCCGAGTGCCGGCGGGGAAGTGGTTCATATAGCCTCGGCTATCACTTCCTTATGTCCGGTCGTGATGGTCAAGCGGATTAAGGCGTCCCTGTACATACCAGTTGTGGGAGTATGGGTTCGAGTCACTTCTGGGGTGTGAGTTTTCAGTTGTATATAGTCCTGGGGACCATTCAGGCTTGTTTGCATTTGTGTTCCTCACGTGTGCCCCAAAGAATGAGGTGATTTGATAAAATGCTATGCCCAAGATTACCATCCGAGTGCCGGCGGGGAAGTGGTTCATATAGCCTCGGCTATCACTTCCTTATGTCCGGTCGTGATGGTCAAGCGGATTAAGGCGTCCCTGTACATACCAGTTGTGGGAGTATGGGTTCGAGTCACTTCTGGGGTGTGAGTTTTCAGTTGTATATAGTCCTGGGGACCATTCAGGCTTGTTTGCATTTGTGTTCCTCACGTGTGCCCCAAAGAATGAGGTGATTTGATAAAATGCTATGCCCAAGATTACCATCCGAGTGCCGGCGGGGAAGTGGTTCATATAGCCTCGGCTATCACTTCCTTATGTCCGGTCGTGATGGTCAAGCGGATTAAGGCGTCCCTGTACATACCAGTTGTGGGAGTATGGGTTCGAGTCACTTCTGGGGTGTGAGTTTTCAGTTGTATATAGTCCTGGGGACCATTCAGGCTTGTTTGCATTTGTGTTCCTCACGTGTGCCCCAAAGAATGAGGTGATTTGATAAAATGCTATGCCCAAGATTACCATCCGAGTGCCGGCGGGGAAGTGGTTCATATAGCCTCGGCTATCACTTCCTTATGTCCGGTCGTGATGGTCAAGCGGATTAAGGCGTCCCTGTACATACCAGTTGTGGGAGTATGGGTTCGAGTCACTTCTGGGGTGTGAGTTTTCAGTTGTATATAGTCCTGGGGACCATTCAGGCTTGTTTGCATATATATATATATATATATATATATATATATATATATATATATCAATCAATCAACAGCCAATTATTGCACCACTATATTCTACCCACCTCAAGACTCCGCTCCAATATAGAAGCATCAAGAAATATGGACCAATAGGCTTTCTACAAACACTTCTATTCAATACCCATTTTTTCGTGTTCTGTCTTGTGTTGATACTTTTAATACCCTATTAATATCCTCTAGTGTTCTGTCTTGTGTTAATGCCACATCATCCTTCCCACCTCACTCAAATGTAATGCCACATCACCCTTCCCACCTCACTCAAATGTAGATATAAAATCAGGGAAACGCAAGTTCTAATCAGTTGTGTATTTGTGAAGTCTTTGAAAATGTAATAAGTTTTACGAAACGCGCCCGTGTCGCGTCAGACTAGAAATAAAAATGAATTTTGGAGAAGTGATTTTTGATTTACCTCCAACAGTGAAGCATAATGTACGAAGGATTGAGAAAATTCGTGTTAGAATTATTAATCTTACTTTTTCGGTCATATTTAATAATATATATATATATATATATATATATATATATATATATATATATATATATATATATATATATATATATATATATATATGTCACTAGGGGTGGGCTGGGGCTCCAATAGCAATCGGCTGCTAGGGGCTCAGAAGGCAGAATATTCAGCTCATCCGACTCCCGGGATTCACCGGAGTCTCCTTGATCCCACAGGGGAGGACCAGCAATGCCCACCACTGCAGGTCTTTGTTCCCAACAGTAAAGGGGGGGGGGGGGTGCCACTGATTCACCCTGGAAGCCCTTCAGTCAACCACAGGTAAACTGCTGTTGACAGTTCCGGCTTAGACCCGTGGAGAAGTGAAGGAAGACTCAGGCTTACCTTATGACAATAACTTCCCTAAGTCTTGCCTGCCAGACAAAAAGGTTGCAGGAACTCCTTTCCTGCCTGCATACCCTATCTTCTTCTCAACAAGGTCGCCAGCTGGGTTAGTATATCTGCACCCCAGCGATGCAGTTCAGTGGGTGTATTCTATACTATTTGTTGCCAGAGCGTTGCTACTCCCTCGATCTGCCACTGGACTGTCAGCACAAGGTGCTCTCCCGTAAAAGTCTGTGTGGCTTTACCTATCTCCAGCCATCACGTTGCTTATTGCTACATTCAGGCTCTGATACTGGTCGGATGGCTTAGGATACACTTTTATATAAGTCTGTGCTGCTTTACCACTCTCCAGGCGATTAGAACTTCTATAGGGAACGGGACGTTCCCTAGGTGGTACTATGGTAACCCTCGTGTATGCTCATAGAGAAATATTATAATGGAGGCACACTTAAACACAATGAAAAAATGTGTGAAATTACTGACACAAATTACATGATCACACATACAATCACAAGCAGTACATGAAAATGAAAATAAGAACAATAAATCTGGAGTTCTTCAGCAACTCTTCTTTCACGACCTCCAACCACTCATTCAACTGGGCAGATTAGACAGGAGTCACACACTCTCTCACAGAAGGGCCTCTTCTCCACGTCGGCACCTCTTCTTCAACTGTCCTGCCGTCCACGCACACTGTCCTCTCCAACAGTCCTGGACACAAGCTGCCCTGCAGCCTATCCTACTCCTAAAGTATTAATGCTATCCTGCAACATACAAATGCAAATATCGTGGCCTATCTAGCCTACTCAAACAAGGGGTAATGGGAGGGAAATTTGATCTACTTTACATTCCTGGCTCACAACGCCTGTCCCTCTATGGTGTGAGGTTCCCACACTTCCTGAGTCGATCCTTGACGATCCAGGAACGTTCCACAAGTCCTCAGGTGTCGTGTAGCCTTCGCGTCATCGCCAATCCAATCCCAGAGATTCAGCTATCCCAATCCTGGTTCACCAGTGGGCACTGAGCTAATCACTATATTTACACACTCGTCCCTTCTTCAAGGCGTTGCTCCTTGTCTTAGGAATGGTGTCGTCCCTCCAAAACCCTCAGTGAATGTGACCCGGTCATAGCTAAGCCTGCCCGCCACTCCTTTCCAGGCCCTCAGCGTCGAGCGGCGCCACTAAGCGTCGTCGCCGACCATTTTTCCAAGTTTGGCACTCCTCCGCTCAATGAACTTGGCTTCTTTCTTGCTTCCCAGAAGCGCAGAGTCTCCAATAACGATGGTGGGCTGCGATGGCTAGTTTAATCCACTGAATAAGGCTTGTAGAGCCTCAAATCCTCGAGAGCTGACCGAGCCACATCCTCTCACCTCCACAGTCAGGTCAACTCTGACGTTGGTGCCGCCCAGGGCACTCGGTGACATCACGGCGGGCTCTGATTGGTCGCCCGTGACCCACGCCACCCAATCCGCACACGGCTAGTGTTTTATACTAAAATGCGGATCTGCAGGTAGGGGGTACTCTTTCGTTTATATCAGGGCGCCACCTTCCCATTTACCTACAAACTTATAATGTAAATTTCTCCCTTATCTGGCGGCCGGTCTGGTAGCCACATATACCAACAGACTCCCTGTACTTCAGAGAATCAGTAGGGAGATCTGATATGACTCCCAAAGCAGGCACATGGAAGAAATAGGAGAGGGCACCGTAAATATATATATATATATATATATATATATATATATATATATATATATATATATATATATATATATATATACATATATATATATATATATATATATATATATATATTTATATATATATATATATATGTCGTACCTAATAGCCAGAACGTACTTCTCAGCATACTATGCAAGGCCCGATTTGCCTAATAAGCCAAGTTTTCAGGAATTAATTGTTTTTCGACTACCTAACCTACCTAACCTAACCTAACCTAAGTTTTTCGGTCACCTAACCTAACGTAACCTATAAAGATAGGTTAGGTTAGGTTAGGTAGGGTTGGTTAGGTTCGGTCATATATCTACGCTAATTTTAACTCCAATAAAAAAAAATTTACCTCATACATAATGAAATGGGTAGCTTTATCATTTCGTAAGAAAAAAATTAGAGAAAACATATTAATTCAGGAAAACTTGGCTTATTAGGCAAATCGGGCTTTGCATAGTAGGCCGAGAAGTGCATTCTGGCTACTAGGTACGACATATATATATATATATATATATATATATATATATATATATATATATATATATATATATATATATATATATATATATATATATATATATATATATATATATATATATATATATATAAGCCCATACTTGCATAAACCACAAGTGAAGATTAACAATCTTTGGACAACGCCCACCAGTGGGACTCGAACCCAGAAAGCACAACTACCTTCCAGTAGCTGCCATAACTAGTACGCTTTAACCCACTACACCATCAGACCCTACAAAAGAAGTAGAGACTTTGAGATATATATATACATCTCAAATATCTCCACTTCCCGAGGAAGTGGAGATATTTGAGATGTAGTTGTGCTTTCTTGGTTCGCGTCCCACTGGTGGGTGTTGTCCAAAGATTGTTAATCTTCACTTGTGGTTTATGCAAGTATAGGCTTATAGCATGGACACGAGTTCTCTCACATTGACAGTGGTTTGATGAAAAACGCAGACTAACCTCACACTTGTCTAGTGCCCTCGGGAAGTGGAGATATTTGAGATGTATATATATCTTGAAGTCTCTACTTCTTTTGTAGGGTCTGATGGTGTAGTGGGTTAAAGCGTACTAGTTATGGCAGCTACTGGAAGGTAGTTGTGCTTTCTGGGTTCGAGTCCCACTGGTGGGTGTTGTCCAAAGATTGTATATATATATATATATATATATATATATATATATATATATATATATATATATATATATATGTATATATATATATATATATATATATATATATATATATATATATATATATATATATATATATTGGATTAAGAATGTGGCAATGTCAGACCACGGAGGAAAAATGAAACAGGAATTTCCTTAAGTACTTTCGTATATTAAATACATCTTCAGAAGGTCCTTCTGAAGATGTATTTAATATACGAAAGTACTTAAGGAAATTCCTGTTTCATTTTTCCTCCGTGGTCTGACATTGTCATATATATATATATATATTTAGGGGTACCACCACTGGTTTAATTAAAGGGACCCACATCCTCGAAGAAGAAAATAAATAGTGTTCAGAGAAGACCTTGTGGATTCTCACTGAATACTTTAATCTTTTCCTCTCCTACCACCCCTATTTTTTTTTTATTTGATTTTATTGCAATGCTACAGTTTACAGAAAACACACACTTATATAACAATATACCAATCAGTGTTCGAAGACCTCGTCCAGCTCCTCGGGGGTCGGGTGCGTACCCAAGATACAGCACGCATTTCCCCTCTGAACAGCGACACTGAGGCGCTGGAACATGAAACTGGCCGCTCTTGGGTCTCTAGTCTTCCCAATGAGTTCCTCGCCCAGCTCCTTCAGGAACTTAAGTGCACATTTACCCCAGGCGCCCAGAGTCTCAGAGCCTATTGGCACGAACCTGTAACAACGTTCTAGGTCCCTGTACTTGTTTGTTTTCTGGGTCTCCCTGAAGGTGGCCGCCCCGCCTCCCTCAGCTGCGCTGTAAGGTAGATAGGTATCAGCCAATGTGGATGCACACGTGTAGTCCCACACGACCTGTTTACCTTCCCTCCACGGCTGCAGGGTGACTCCATCTGGGCGTTTTTGGCTGTTGTCAGGTTTGCACAACTGAGGTTCCCTTTGTGCTGGGCACCCAGCTGAAGCCAAACTTTTCTTGATGATATCAATGACTGCTTCATGTCTGGCAATCTTTCCCTGTGTCTCACGACAGATGAGACCATGGCTGCCGTATTGGTCTGCCCGTGCATGGCCGCAAATACACCGGTGCTCGGTGAAGATAGGGGCGGCAAGGCGCAGAGCAACACCAATACTTAGGGTCCGATGGTCCAGGCGGGTGCCCAAGGCGGAATTAGGGGCTGCCAACAGGAAGTTCCCGGCATGGGGCGCTTGCACAGCTAGAAGACGCGCTTTGTCCTTCCTGGAAGCTGCCTCCAGCAATGATGTGGCGATGTTCTCCACTATAGGGCTATCCCATTTGGACAATATATATATATATATATAACAATATATATATATATATATATATATATATATATATATATATATATATATATATATATATATATATATATATATATATATATATATATATATATATATATATATATATATTATTAAATATGACCGAAAAAGTAAGATTAATAATTCAAACACGAATTTTCTCGATCTTTCTTATGTTTCTTTTCACTGTTGATGGTAATTCAAAAATCAATTCTCCAAAATTCATTTATATTTCTAGTCTGACGCGACACTTGAGTGCGTTTCGTAAAACTTATTACATTTTCAAAGACTTTAGTTTACACACACACACACAACTTTAACTGAATAGAGCATAAACATCTTCGAGTTTTTTATACCTACATTTGGGTGAGGTGACATGTTACAATTGTTTTGGATGAGGTGAAAATAAACTTTTAACACAAGACAGGACACGAAACAATGGGTATTAAAGGTAGGTAACTGCAGAAGGCCTATTTTATTGGCCCATATGTCTTGATGCTTCTATATTGAAGCGGAGTCTTGAAGTGGGTAGAATATAGTTGTGCTTTAATTGGCTGTTGATTTCTGATGTTGACATCTTGATGTGTAGTGCCTCGCAGACGTCAAGCCGCCTGCTATCGCTGTATCTATCGATGATTTCTGTGTTGTTTGCTATGATTTCTCTGGTGATGGTTTGGTTCTGGGAAGAGACTATATGTTCCTTAATGGAGCCCTGTTGCTTATGCATCGTTAAACGCCTGAAAAGAGATGTTGTTGTCTTTCCTATATACTGAGTTTTTTTAGGCTTACAGTCCCCAAGAGGGCATTTGAAGGCATAGACGACGTTGGTCTCTTTTAAAGCGTTCTGCTTTGTGTCTGGAGAATTTCTCATGAGTAGGCAGGCCGTTTTTTTGGTTTTATAGTATATTGTCAATTGTATCTTCTGATTTTTGTCTGTAGGGATAACGTTTCTGCTAACAATATCTTTCAGGACCCTTTCCTCCGTTTTATACGCGCTCAAGTGTCGCGTCAGACTAGAAATAAAAATGAATTTTGGAGAATTGATTTTTGAATTACCATCAACAGTGAAAAGAAATGTAAGAAAGGTAGAGAAAATTCGTGTTAGAATTATTAATGCTGGTCCTCCCACAGGGGAGGACCAGCAATGCCCACCACCGCAGGTCTTTGCTCCCAACACTAAAGAAGGGGGGGTGCCACTGATTCACCCTGGAAGCCCTTCAGTCAACCACAGGAAAACTGCTGTTAACAGTTCCGGCCTAGACCTGTGGAGAAGTGAAGGAAGACTCAGGCTTACCTTATAACAATAACTTCCCTAAGTCTTGCCTGCCAGACAAAAAGGTTGCAGGAACTCCTTTCCCGCCTGCCTTCCCTATCTTTTTCTCAACATGGTCGCCAACTGGGTTAGTATATCTGTACCCCAGCAATGCAGTTCAGTGGGTGTATTCTATACTATTTGTTGCCAGAGCATTGCTACTCCATCGATCTGCCACTGGACTGTCAGCACAGGGTACTCTCCCATAAAAGTCTGTGTGGCTTTACCTATCTCCAGCCACCACGTTGCTTATTGCCACATTCAGGCTCTGATACTGGTCGGATGGCTTAGGATACACTTTTATATAAGTCTGTGCTGCTTTACCACTCTCCAGGCGATGAGAACTTCTATAGAGAATGTAACGTTCCCTAGGTGGTACTATGGTAACCCTCGTGTATGCTCATAGAGAAATATTATAATGGAGGCACACTTAAACACAATGAAAAAATGTGTGAAATTACTGACACAAATTACATGATCACACATACAATCACAAGCAGTACATGAAAATGAAAATAAGAACAATAAATCTGGAGTTCTTCAGCAACTCTTCTTTCACGACCTCCAACCACTCATTCAACTGGGCAGATTAGACAGGAGTCACACACTCTCTCACAGAAGGGCCTCTTCTCCACGTCGGCACCTCTTCTTCAACTGTCCTGCCGTCCACGCACACTGTCCTCTCCAACAGTCCTGGACACAAGCTGCCCTGCAGCCTGTCCTACTCCTAAAGTATTAATGCTATCCTGCAACATACAAATGCAAATATCGTGGCCTATCTAACCTACTCAAACAAAGGGTAATGGGAGGGAAATTTGATCTACTTTACATTCCTGGCTCACAACGCCTGTCCCTCTATGGTGTGAGGTTCCCACACTTCCTGAGTCGATCCTTGACGATCCAGGAACGTTCCACAAGTCCTCAGGTGTCGTGCAGCCTTCGCGTCATCGCCAATCCAATCCCAGAGATTCAGCTATCCCAATCCTGGTTCACCAGTGGGCACTGAGCTAATCACTATATTTACACACTCGTCCCTTCTTCAAGGCGTTGCTCCTTGTCTTAGGAATGGTGTCGTCCCTCCAAAACCCTCAGTGAATGTGACCCGGTCATAGCTAAGCCTGCCCGCCACTCCTTTCCAGGCCCTCAGCGTCGAGCGGCGCCACTAAGCGTCGTCGCCGACCATTTTTCCAAGTTTGGCACTCCTCCGCTCAATGAACTTGGCTTCTTTCTTGCTTCCCAGAAGCGCAGGGTCTCCAATAACGATGGTGGGCTGCGATGGCTAGTTTAATCCACTGAATAAGGCTTGTAGAGCCTCAAATCCTCGAGAGCTGACCGAGCCACATCCTCTCACCTCCACAGTCAGGTCAACTCTGACGTTGGTGCCGCCCAGGGCACTCGGTGACATCACGGCGGGCTCTGATTGGTCGCCCGTGACCCACGCCACCCAATCCGCACACGGCTAGTGTTTTCTACTAAAATGCGGATCTGCAGGTAGGGGGTACTCTTTCGTTTATATCAGGGCGCCACCTTCCCATTTACCTACAAACTTATAATGTAAATTTCTCCCTTATCTGGCGGCCAGTCTGGTCGCCACATATACCAACAGACTCCCTGTACCTCAGAGAATCAGTAGAGAGGGCTGATATGACTCTTAAAGCAGGCACATGGAAGAAATAGGAGAGGGCATCGTAAATATATATATATATATATATATATATATATATATATATATATATATATATATATATATATATATATATATCTATATATATACATATATATATATATATATATATATATATATATTTATATATATATATATATATGTCGTACCTAATAGCCAGAACGTACTTCTCAGCATACTATGCAAGGCCCGATTTGCCTAATAAGCCAAGTTTTCAGGAATTAATTGTTTTTCGACTACCTAACCTACCTAACCTAACCTAACCTAAGTTTTTCGGTCACCTAACCTAACGTAACCTATAAAGATAGGTTAGGTTAGGTTAGGTAGGGTTGGTTAGGTTCGGTCATATATCTACGCTAATTTTAACTCCAATAAAAAAAAATTTACCTCATACATAATGAAATGGGTAGCTTTATCATTTCATAAGAAAAAAATTAGAGAAAACATATTAATTCAGGAAAACTTGGCTTATTAGGCAAATCGGGCTTTGCATAGTAGGCCGAGAAGTGCATTCTGGCTACTAGGTACGACATATATATATATATATATATATATATATATATATATATATATATATATATATATATATATATATATATATATATATATATATATAAGCCCATACTTGCATAAACCACAAGTGAAGATTAACAATCTTTGGACAACGCCCACCAGTGGGACTCGAACCCAGAAAGCACAACTACCTTCCAGTAGCTGCCATAACTAGTACGCTTTAACCCACTACACCATCAGACCCTACAAAAGAAGTAGAGACTTTGAGATATATATATACATCTCAAATATCTCCACTTCCCGAGGAAGTGGAGATATTTGAGATGTAGTTGTGCTTTCTTGGTTCGCGTCCCACTGGTGGGTGTTGTCCAAAGATTGTTAATCTTCACTTGTGGTTTATGCAAGTATAGGCTTATAGCATGGACACGAGTTCTCTCACATTGACAGTGGTTTGATGAAAAACGCAGACTAACCTCACACTTGTCTAGTGCCCTCGGGAAGTGGAGATATTTGAGATGTATATATATCTTGAAGTCTCTACTTCTTTTGTAGGGTCTGATGGTGTAGTGGGTTAAAGCGTACTAGTTATGGCAGCTACTGGAAGGTAGTTGTGCTTTCTGGGTTCGAGTCCCACTGGTGGGTGTTGTCCAAAGATTGTATATATATATATATATATATATATATATATATATATATATATATATATATATATATATATATATATATATATATATATATATATATATATATATATATATATATATATTGGATTAAGAATGTGGCAATGTCAGACCACGGAGGAAAAATGAAACAGGAATTTCCTTAAGTACTTTCGTATATTAAATACATCTTCAGAAGGTCCTTCTGAAGATGTATTTAATATACGAAAGTACTTAAGGAAATTCCTGTTTCATTTTTCCTCCGTGGTCTGACATTGTCATATATATATATATATATATTTAGGGGTACCACCACTGGTTTAATTAAAGGGACCCACATCCTCGAAGAAGAAAATAAATAGTGTTCAGAGAAGACCTTGTGGATTCTCACTGAATACTTTAATCTTTTCCTCTCCTACCACCCCTATTTTTTTTTTATTTGATTTTATTGCAATGCTACAGTTTACAGAAAACACACACTTATATAACAATATACCAATCAGTGTTCGAAGACCTCGTCCAGCTCCTCGGGGGTCGGGTGCGTACCCAAGATACAGCACGCATTTCCCCTCTGAACAGCGACACTGAGGCGCTGGAACATGAAACTGGCCGCTCTTGGGTCTCTAGTCTTCCCAATGAGTTCCTCGCCCAGCTCCTTCAGGAACTTAAGTGCACATTTACCCCAGGCGCCCAGAGTCTCAGAGCCTATTGGCACGAACCTGTAACAACGTTCTAGGTCCCTGTACTTGTTTGTTTTCTGGGTCTCCCTGAAGGTGGCCGCCCCGCCTCCCTCAGCTGCGCTGTAAGGTAGATAGGTATCAGCCAATGTGGATGCACACGTGTAGTCCCACACGACCTGTTTACCTTCCCTCCACGGCTGCAGGGTGACTCCATCTGGGCGTTTTTGGCTGTTGTCAGGTTTGCACAACTGAGGTTCCCTTTGTGCTGGGCACCCAGCTGAAGCCAAACTTTTCTTGATGATATCAATGACTGCTTCATGTCTGGCAATCTTTCCCTGTGTCTCACGACAGATGAGACCATGGCTGCCGTATTGGTCTGCCCGTGCATGGCCGCAAATACACCGGTGCTCGGTGAAGATAGGCGCTCGGCAAGGCGCAGAGCAACACCAATACTTAGGGTCCGATGGTCCAGGCGGGTGCCCAAGGCGGAATTAGGGGCTGCCAACAGGAAGTTCCCGGCATGGGGCGCTTGCACAGCTAGAAGACGCGCTTTGTCCTTCCTGGAAGCTGCCTCCAGCAATGATGTGGCGATGTTCTCCACTATAGGGCTATCCCATTTGGACAATATATATATATATATATAACAATATATATATATATATATATATATATATATATATATATATATATATATATATATATATATATATATATATATATATATTATTAAATATGACCGAAAAAGTAAGATTAATAATTCAAACACGAATTTTCTCGATCTTTCTTATGTTTCTTTTCACTGTTGATGGTAATTCAAAAATCAATTCTCCAAAATTCATTTATATTTCTAGTCTGACGCGACACTTGAGTGCGTTTCGTAAAACTTATTACATTTTCAAAGACTTTAGTTTACACACACACACACAACTTTAACTGAATAGAGCATAAACATCTTCGAGTTTTTTATACCTACATTTGGGTGAGGTGACATGTTACAATTGTTTTGGATGAGGTGAAAATAAACTTTTAACACAAGACAGGACACGAAACAATGGGTATTAAAGGTAGGTAACTGCAGAAGGCCTATTTTATTGGCCCATATGTCTTGATGCTTCTATATTGAAGCGGAGTCTTGAAGTGGGTAGAATATAGTTGTGCTTTAATTGGCTGTTGATTTCTGATGTTGACTTCTTGATGTGTAGTGCCTCGCAGACGTCAAGCCGCCTGCTATCGCTGTATCTATCGATGATTTCTGTGTTGTTTGCTATGATTTCTCTGGTGATGGTTTGGTTCTGGGAAGAGACTATATGTTCCTTAATGGAGCCCTGTTGCTTATGCATCGTTAAACGCCTGAAAAGAGATGTTGTTGTCTTTCCTATATACTGAGTTTTTTTAGGCTTACAGTCCCCAAGAGGGCATTTGAAGGCATAGACGACGTTGGTCTCTTTTAAAGCGTTCTGCTTTGTGTCTGGAGAATTTCTCATGAGTAGGCTGGCCGTTTTTTTGGTTTTATAGTATATTGTCAATTGTATCTTCTGATTTTTGTCTGTAGGGATAACGGTTCTGCTAACAATATCTTTCAGGACCCTTTCCTCCGTTTTATACGCGCTCAAGTGTCGCGTCAGACTAGAAATAAAAATGAATTTTGGAGAATTGATTTTTGAATTACCATCAACAGTGAAAAGAAATGTAAGAAAGGTAGAGAAAATTCGTGTTAGAATTATTAATCTTACTTTTTCGGTCATATTTAATAATATAAATACTTCATATATATATATGAAAAAAAATGATTTTATGGAAATTACTTTACATGATGAAGGAAACGACTCATTTGACTCATACTGTACTTCATTGCAATGTCTCCGTAATGTTAAAAATCCTGGTTTCAGACGGAAAACCCAGTGGGCAAACATGATTCATTGTTTAGAAGGATATGTTACAGGAAGGTCCAGATTTGGGAGGGTGAACTGTATATAAAAAATCAGAAATTAAATTTAATCAAAACAAGAGTTTGAATGATTTATATTTCCTGGTCATGGTGAATTTCCAATTGCATGTCACTTCTTAGTTATAAACTCTATTTACAGCATTTTTCTGCAACAAAATGGTAATTGTTTTTGATGTTCAACTACAGTTTACATTGGGTCTTCCAACTTCTATTCTAATACAAAAAAATACAATAGAAAAAAGTACACCAGTCTAACAACAACATCAATGACACTACTGTATAGTAAAGTATTCAAGAAATAAAATTTTGCATTTCAGAAACCTGAAAAATATATATATATATATATATATATATATATATATATATATATATATATATATATATATATATATATATATATATATATATATATATATATATATATATATATATATATATATATATATATATATATATATATATATATATATATATATATATATATATATATATATATATATAAGGTATATGACAATGTCAGACCACGGAGGAAAAATGAAACAGGAATTTCCTTAAGTACTTTCGTATATTAAATACATCTTCAGAAGGCTTTAATATACGAAAGTACTTAAGGAAATTCCTGTTTCATTTTTCCTCCGTGGTCTGACATTGTCGCATTCTTAATCACGTGTTTATTTTCGTGATATACACACATATAAGGTATATATATAAGGTGTATAAGGTATATATATAAGGTGTATAAGGTATATATATAAGGTGTATAAGGTATATATATAAGGTGTATAAGGTATATATATATATATATATATATATATATATATATATATATATATATATATATATATATATATATATATATATATATATATATATATATATATATATATATATGACAATGTCACACCACGGAGGAAAATGAAACAGGAAATTTCCTTAAGTACTTTCGTATATTAAATACATCTTCAGAAGGAATGATTTTACAGATCGAGTGATGGGTATAAATAGGCAGGAGAGAGTGGTGAAGTGGGGTGAGGTACAATACTTGGACAACGCAGACGGCCCATTGGCCCATCAGATGCACCCAATTGGGCCATCCGATGTAGCCCAATGGCCCATCTGATACAAGCATAATACATAGGCAATTATAACATAAAGAGGTAAATATATACAATGAATTAGTGAATATATACCTATATATATATATATAGTGAATATATACAATGAATTAGTGAATATTTACCTCTTTATGTTATAATTACCTATGTATTATGCTTGTATCAGATGGGCCATTGGGCTACATCGGATGGGCCAATTGGGTGCATCTGATGGGCCAATGGGCCGTCTGCGTTGTCCAAGTATTGTACCTCACCCCACTTCACCACTCTCTCCTGCCTATTTATACCCATCACTCGATCTGTAAAATCATTCCTTCTGCAGATGTATTTAATATACGAAAGTACTTAAGGAAATTTCCTGTTTCATTTTCCTCCGTGGTCTGACATTGTCACATTCTTAATCACGTGTTTATTTTCGTGATATACATACATATATATATATATATATATATATATATATATATATATATATATATATATATATATATATATATATATATATATATATGTCGTACCTAATAGCCAGAACGCACTTCTCAGCCTACTATTCAAGGCCCGATTTGCCTAATAAGCCAAGTTTTCATGAATTAATGTTTTTTCGTCTACCTAACCTACCTAACCTAACCTAATCTAGCTTTTTTTGGCTACCTAACCTAACCTTACCTATAAATATAGGTTAGGTTAGGTTAGGTAGGGTTGGTTAGGTTCGGTCATATATCTACGTTAATTTTAACTCCAATAAAAAAAAATTGACCTCATACATAGAGAAAAGGGTTGCTTTATCATTTCATAAGAAAAATATTATAGTAAATATATTAATTCAGGAAAACTAGGCTTATTAGGCAAATCGGGCCTTGAATAGTAGGCTGAGAAGTGAGTTCTGGCTACTAGGTACGACATATATATATATATATATATTATTAAATATGACCGAAAAAGTAAGATTAATAATTCTAACACGAATTTTCTCAATCCTTCGTACATTATGCTTCACTGTTGGAGGTAAATCAAAAATCACTTCTCCAAAATTCATTTTTATTTCTAGTCTGACGCGACACGGGCGCGTTTCGTAAAACTTATTACATTTTCAAAGACTTCACAAATACACAACTGATTAGAACTTGCGTTTCCCTGATTTTATATCTACATTTGAGTGAGGTGGGAAGGCTGATGTGGCATTAACACAAGACAGAACACTAGAGGATATTAATAGGGTATTAAAAGTATCAACACAAGACAGAACACGAAAAAATGGGTATTGAATAGAAGTGTTTGTAGAAAGCCTATTGGTCCATATTTCTTGATGCTTCTATATTGGAGCGGAGTCTTGAGGTGGGTAGAATATAGTGGTGCAATAATTGGCTGTTGATTGCTGGTGTTGACTTCTTGATGTGTAGTGCCTCGCAAACGTCAAGCCGCCTGCTGTCGCTGTATCTATCGATGATTTCTGTGTTGTTTACTAGGATTTCTCTGGCGATGGTTTGGTTATGGGAAGAGATTATATGTTCCTTAATGGAGCCCTGTTGTTTATGCATCGTTAAACGCCTAGAAAGAGATGTTGTTGTCTTGCCTATATACTGGGTTTTTTGGAGCTTACAGTCCCCAAGTGGGCATTTGAAGGCATAGACGACGTTAGTCTCTTTTAAAGCGTTCTGTTTCGTGTCTGGAGAGTTTCTCATGAGTAGGCTGGCCGTTTTTCTGGTTTTATAGTAAATCGTCAGTTGTATCCTCTGATTTTTGTCTGTGGGGATAACGTTTCTATTAACAATATCTTTCAGGACCCTTTCCTCTGTTTTATGAGCTGTGGAAAAGAAGTTCCTGTAAAATAGTCTAATAGGGGGTATAGGTGTTGTGTTAGTTGTCTCTTCGGAGGTTGCATGGCTTTTCACTTTCCTTCTTATGATGTCTTCGATGAAACCATTGGAGAAGCCGTTATTGACTAGAACCTGCCTTACCCTACAGAGTTCTTCGTCGACTTGCTTCCATTCTGAGCTGTGGCTGAGAGCACGGTCGACGTATGCGTTAACAACACTCCTCTTGTACCTGTCAGGGCAGTCGCTGTTGGCATTTAGGCACATTCCTATGTTTGTTTCTTTTGTGTAGACTGCAGTGTGGAAACCTCCGCCTTTTTCCATGACTGTTACATCTAGAAAAGGCAGCTTCCCATCCTTTTCCGTCTCGTAAGTGAAACGCAGCACGGAACTCTGCTCAAATGCCTCCATCAGCTCCTGCAGATGTCTGACATCAGGTACCTGTGTAAAAATGTCGTCAACATACCTGCAGTATATGGCCGGTTTCAAGTTCATGTCGACTAAGACTTTTTGCTCGATGGTACCCATGTAGAAGTTTGCAAACAGGACACCTAGGGGAGAACCCATGGCGACCCCATCTACTTGCTTATACATGTGCCCATCCGGGCTCAAGAAGGGTGCCTCTTTAGTACAAGCTTGGAGTAGTTTCCTCAGAATACTTTCTGGCATGTCAAGAGGAGTACAGGCTGGATCACGATACACTCTGTCGGCTATCATTCCGATTGTCTCGTCCACAGGTACGTTGGTGAACAGCGATTCTACGTCCAACGAGGCTCTTATCCCTGTGGCCCGTGCGCCCCGCAGTAAGTCCACAAATTCCTTTGGAGACTTCAGGCTGAAGGCGCAAGGAACATAAGGAGTCAGCAGGCCGTTGAGTCGCTTCGCCAATCTGTACGTGGGTGTGGGTATCTGGCTAATGATTGGCCGAAGTGGGTTTCCAGGCTTGTGCGTCTTGACATTTCCATACGCATATCCAGGTTTATATTCCCCAATGATCTTTGGCTGTGGACGAGACAATCGGAATGATAGCCGACAGAGTGTATCGTGATCCAGCCTGTACTCCTCTTGACATGCCAGAAAGTATTCTGAGGAAACTACTCCAAGCTTGTACTAAAGAGGCACCCTTCTTGAGCCCGGATGGGCACATGTATAAGCAAGTAGATGGGGTCGCCATGGGTTCTCCCCTAGGTGTCCTGTTTGCAAACTTCTACATGGGTACCATCGAGCAAAAAGTCTTAGTCGACATGAACTTGAAACCGGCCATATACTGCAGGTATGTTGACGACATTTTTACACAGGTACCTGATGTCAGACATCTGCAGGAGCTGATGGAGGCATTTGAGCAGAGTTCCGTGCTGCGTTTCACTTACGAGACGGAAAAGGATGGGAAGCTGCCTTTTCTAGATGTAACAGTCATGGAAAAAGGCGGAGGTTTCCACACTGCAGTCTACACAAAAGAAACAAACATAGGAATGTGCCTAAATGCCAACAGCGACTGCCCTGACAGGTACAAGAGGAGTGTTGTTAACGCATACGTCGACCGTGCTCTCAGCCACAGCTCAGAATGGAAGCAAGTCGACGAAGAACTCTGTAGGGTAAGGCAGGTTCTAGTCAATAACGGCTTCTCCAATGGTTTCATCGAAGACATCATAAGAAGGAAAGTGAAAAGCCATGCAACCTCCGAAGAGACAACTAACACAACACCTATACCCCCTATTAGACTATTTTACAGGAACTTCTTTTCCACAGCTCATAAAACAGAGGAAAGGGTCCTGAAAGATATTGTTAATAGAAACGTTATCCCCACAGACAAAAATCAGAGGATACAACTGACGATTTACTATAAAACCAGAAAAACGGCCAGCCTACTCATGAGAAACTCTCCAGACACGAAACAGAACGCTTTAAAAGAGACTAACGTCGTCTATGCCTTCAAATGCCCACTTGGGGACTGTAAGCTCCAAAAAACCCAGTATATAGGCAAGACAACAACATCTCTTTCTAGGCGTTTAACGATGCATAAACAACAGGGCTCCATTAAGGAACATATAATCTCTTCCCATAACCAAACCATCGCCAGAGAAATCCTAGTAAACAACACAGAAATCATCGATAGATACAGCGACAGCAGGCGGCTTGACGTTTGCGAGGCACTACACATCAAGAAGTCAACACCAGCAATCAACAGCCAATTATTGCACCACTATATTCTACCCACCTCAAGACTCCGCTCCAATATAGAAGCATCAAGAAATATGGACCAATAGGCTTTCTACAAACACTTCTATTCAATACCCATTTTTTCGTGTTCTGTCTTGTGTTGATACTTTTAATACCCTATTAATATCCTCTAGTGTTCTGTCTTGTGTTAATGCCACATCAGCCTTCCCACCTCACTCAAATGTAGATATAAAATCAGGGAAACGCAAGTTCTAATCAGTTGTGTATTTGTGAAGTCTTTGAAAATGTAATAAGTTTTACGAAACGCGCCCGTGTCGCGTCAGACTAGAAATAAAAATGAATTTTGGAGAAGTGATTTTTGATTTACCTCCAACAGTGAAGCATAATGTACGAAGGATTGAGAAAATTCGTGTTAGAATTATTAATCTTACTTTTTCGGTCATATTTAATAATATATGTCTACAGGAAAGACTGCTACCAAAATATACTAATATATATATATATATATATATATATATATATATATATATATATATATATATACATATATATATATATATATATATATGTGTGTATATATATATATGTGTATATATATATATATATATATAGTAGTAGGCATCCTTCAGTCTCGGGAGACTATGGAGTTGCGCCCTAGTTGTCAATCCTGGTGCAGCGTCTGGTGTGACTGATGAGGCCAATCCGAGAGTGGCAGTCCTTCCCACACCGAGCACAAACGAAGTCCGATTCTGGTCTGTCTTCCTGGTTACCGGCTTTCCTTCTCTGTCTCTTTGCCTCCGATTCCTTGGCAAGTGACTCCTCGAACTTGGAGAGACCTCTTTGAACAGACTGCCTCCAGGCTGAACGGTCTGCAGCCAGTGTCTCCCATATAGCAAGATCGACGTCCATAGCTTTCAGGTCCCTTTTGCATACGTCTTTGTACCGTAGCTGGGGCTTGCCTACTGGACGCTTTCCCTGCCTCAGCTCTCCGTACAGGAGATCCTTGGGGATCCTGCCGTCGCCCATTCGCACAACGTGCCCGAGCCAGCGCATTCGTCTCTGTTTCAGCATTGTGTACATGCTGGTGATTCTTGCTCTCCCCAAGACGTTGTTGTTTGTCACCTTGTCCTGCCAGGTGATGTCCAAGATGTGTCTAAGGCAGCGCATGTGGTAGGCATTCAGCCGTCTTTCCTGATGGGCGCGGAGTGTCCATGACTCACTGCCATAAAGGAGAGTGCTCAGGACACAGGATCTGTAAACCTGAATCTTAGTATACTCAGTTAGCCTATTGTTGGCCCACACTCTCTTTGTCAGTTTGGACATGGTAGTAGATGCCTTACCGATGCGTTTGTTTAGCTCCGTATCAAGAGAGAGGGAGTCAGAGATTGTGGAGCCCAGGTACACGAAGTCGTGAATAACTTCCAGTTTGGAATCAGAGATGCCGATGTCAGGTGGGGAGTCCACTCCTTGTCCCATGACTTGTGTTTTCTTCAGACTGATGGTGAGTCCGAAAGCCTGAGAGGCCTCGCTGAAGCGGGTTATGAGCCGTTGGAGGTCTTCAGCTGAGTGGGCAGTGATTGCTGCGTCGTCGGCAAAGAGGAAGTCGCGCAGACACCTCAGCCGAACCTTTGTCTTGGCTCTCAGCCTGGCGAGGTTAAAGAGCTTTCCATCCGACCTGGTCCGGAGGTAAATGCCTTCCGTGACAGATCCGAAGGCGTATATATTCCGAAGGAATATATATATATATATATATATATATATATATATATATATATATATATATATATATATATATATATATATATATATATATATATATATATATATATATATATATGTATATATATATATATATATATATATATATATATATATATATATATATATATATGTGTGTATATATATATGTGTATATATATATGTGTATATATATATGTGTGTCGTACCTAGTAGCCAGAACTCACTTCTCAGCCTACTATGCAAGGCCCAATTTGCCTAATAAGCCAAGTTTTCATGAATTAATTGTTTTTCGACTACCTAACCTACCTAACCTAACCTAACCTAACTTTTTCGGCTACCTAACCTAACCTAACCAATAATGATAGGCTAGGTTAGGTTAGGTAGGGTTGGTTAGGTTTGGTCATATATCTACGTTAATTTTAACTCCAATAAAAAAAAATTGACCTCATACATAATGAAATGGGTAGCTTTATCATTTCATAAGAAAAAAATTAGAGAAAATATAATAATTCAGGAAAACTTGGTTTATTAGGCAAATCGGGCCTTGCATAGTAGGCTGAGAAGTGCGTTCTGGCTACTAGGTATGACATGTGTATATATATATATGTGTATATATATATATGTGTGTATATATATATGTGTATATATATATGTATGTATATATATATATGTATGTATATATATATTATTAAATATGACCAAAAAAGTAAGATTAATAATTCTAACACGAATTTTCTCAATCTTTCGTACATTTCTTTTCACTGTTGGAGGTAAATCAAAAATCAATTCTCCAAAATTCATTTTTATTTCTAGTCTGACGCGACACAAGCGCGTTTCGTAAAACTTATTACATTTTCAAAGACGTTAGTTTACAAATACACAACTGAATAGAACTTACGCATCTCCGATTTTATATCTACATTTGGGAGATGTGGATGGGGTGAGGTGGCATTAATAGGGTATTAATTTCATCAACACAAGACAGAACAAGAGGTGGTATTAATAGGGTAATAATTTCATCAATACAAGACAGAACACGAAACAATGGGTATTGAATAGAAGTGATTGTAGAAAGCCTATTGGTCCATATTTCTTGATGCTTCTATATTGGAGCGGAGTCTTGAGGTGGGTAGAATATAGTTGTGCATTAATTGGCTGTTGATTGCTTGTGTTGACTTCTTGATGTGTAGTGCCTCGCAAACGTCAAGCTGCCTGCTATCGCTGTATCTATCGATGATTTCTGTGTTGTTTACTAGGATTTCTTTGGCGATGGTTTGGTTGTGGGAAGAGATTATATGTTCCTTAATGGAGCCCTGTTGCTTATGCATATAGCCTCCTACGTCTAGGAGGCTATACTAGCCCAATACAAGCCATCGTCGTTGACTCGATCTAATCTGATCTTCATGTATCAGGTCTTGGAAATACAGTTAAACTTCTTAAATGCAGCGGCATGAAGCTAGCTGATTACAGGATAAATTCTGACCGCCTCACCGACGTGGGTATTCTTGTATGGGCTGATTATTGTCAGGTTTATTACTGGATGCACCAAGCAACGTGGTATGAATTTGTTGCTCTCAGCTGGAGGAAAATTACTTACAGGACCGGTGCTTCCTCAGCAAAAAACACCTACAATTAACCAACATAATAATTCAATCATAGTGGCGTGACTAGGCTTAGAACAGTCACCACTACAACTCAGAGATATAGCTGAGGATGATTCTGATCCCCCTATGTATAAATTATGGGATTTAGACACCTTAGGTATCGTCCCTGAACAGCCAAGTCCAGTTGACACATGGACTTACCAACAATATTTCAACTCCGTCATCTATCAGGATAACCAATATTGGGTTAAATTGCCATGGAAGCTGAACCACTCACAACTCTGTGTAAACTATTTCATGGCGTTCATACAATTGAAATCACAGATAGTTAGGTTACACAAACAACCTGACAAACTATGACTGTATCATGAATTGATACAGCAACAACTTTCAAACAAATTTATAGAAGTTGTTGACCAAGATGAAAAAAATAAATTAAGAGAATTATTTGCCTCACCATGCTATCTTGAAAGACTCAGTTACGACACATATTAGAATTGCGTTTAACTGTAGCTATAAAGTAAAGGCAGATAGCATGTCCCTTAATGATTGCCTACAAACTGGGCTGAGTCTAACTTAACGACTCCAAGATGTCCTATTGTGGTTTCACTCAGGAATTTACGCTTATACGACTGATATCAGTAAAGCCTTTTTCAGAGTAGGTTTGCAAGAAGGAAGACCATGATTTTACAAAATTTCTCTGGGTAAAGGGCCCTAGTGATCCTAATAGTGAAATCATCACGTATAGGTTCACTTCAGTTCAATTTGGAGGTACATCATCACCATTTTTACACCACGCCACCTTGGATGCTCATTTGAAGAAATCGGATAGCCTGTACAAGGCTGAAATTAGTAACAACCTATATGTTGATAACTTCAAGGGAACTACTAATGATGAAACCAAATTAGTGGAAATTTATAATCAGGCTAACCGTGAGTTACTGGGAGCCAAAATGCCTTTACAGTCGTGGGCCTCTAATAATCAACAACTGAATCAAATAATCGAGGATCAATTTCCTGAGTATCAAGTCCCACATAAATTGAAAGTTCTAGGCACAGAATGGAATATTTCCACTGACGAATTCAATATCAAGTCTGTGGAAACTAATAATTCTCCCTTAACCATGAGAAAGTTACTCTCGTATGTCAGTAAATCATTTGACCATTTAGGCTTACTTTGTCCTCTTTTAAATAAAGGTAAACTCCTCATTCATGAGCGCTGACAGACCAATATGGGTTGGGATGATCCGTTACCTAATGATCTGCAAGATAAATGGCAGCAATTAACTACGGATATCAATAAACTTAGTATTCTGAAAGTTCCTCGTAATGATTTAAGGCCAAATTTACCCACACATTTGCACGTGTTTTGCGATGCCTCAGGCAAAGCATATGGCACTATTTAGTAAACATTCAATAATCATTTTTACTTACTTCTAAGGCTAGAGTGGCCCCAATTAAAAAAAAGTCACTACCCCAAATGGAGTTACCAGCTTTATTATTAGGTGTAAGACTGGCTCATTGCCTGATTAAGACACTCAATAATATTTACTTTGGTGAGATAGTAGTGTGGTCAGATAACGAGGCAATCTTACAATGGGTAAAAAACAACAACAAAACTCCCTACGTCAGTAACAGAGTTAGGGAAATATGAGAACTAGCAGCTGACTATAAAATGAGACATGTCCCCACAAAGGACAATCCAGCTGACTATTTATTAGGAGGTTTAACCTTAAAACTAGTGAAAACCGAGATGTGGTTTACAGGACCCCGATGGTTGGTCAGTGGCCTAAACAGAAGCCACAAGTCATAGTGACCAATATCACTGTCCCCACTGTGGATCTAGAACCCCCTCGAACTTTAGCTATTAATCCTAACCATTATTCTAGCTTGGGTAAATTGTTATGAGTTACTCAAGTTGTATTTGATTTCCTTAATAATCTAGGAATTAAATTTTCAGTTACCTAGTCCCCTCAAATACTGGGTCAAACAAGCTCAAATGGAGACTTATGGAAGAAATTATGAACATCTTTCAGACAAATTAACCAAGTCCCTGGGCATTTGGTTTGATTCTGATAATAACAACATCTTAAGGCGCAGAGGACGTCTGTTTCAGGCTGAAATTGACTTAGAAGCAAAGAATCCTATGCTTTTGCCTCGTCACCACATCACAACTAAACTTATAGTTTTACATCACCATGAACATGGTACATTACACGGTGGAGTGCTAGACACTCACTGACTTACGACAGAAATTTTGGCTTCCCCAAGGTCGCCAAACTGTCAAATCCCTTATTATATCTTGTGTGATCTGAAGGAGGTATAGTGCTCAAATGTGTCCTTACCCAGGACCTCCACCACTTTTTAAAGAACGAGTTGTCCACCTTCGTCCCTTTGAGACCACAGGTGTAGATTACACAGGAGCTCGTATTTTAACAGGCACTCCAGATAAAATTCAGGTGAAAGCCTATATATGTTCCTTCATGTGTGCAACCACACGAGGTGTACACTTTGAAGTAACTTCTGACATGAGTGCAGAAGAGTTCCTACAAGTCTTTCGTAGGTATGCAGCCCGTTGATCTTATCTCAAATTGATGATCTCTGATAATGGATCAAATTTTGTGGCAGGAGAGGCTTGCTTAAGAGAAATATGGAACCATCCACAGGTACGTGCAGTGCTCAAACAGAGACGGTGCCAATGGAAATTTATAACTCCTAGAGCACCGTGGCAAGGAGGATTTTACGAGCGCATGGTAGGCACTGTGAAGAAATGCTTAAGAAAATCTTTACATAGTGATACGGTAAAATGACTAAGTGCAGTGGATTAGGGCAGATGGAATGCCACGAACATAAAAACGAAAAAAAGGAAACAAATTAAAATAAAACTGCTATGGTGACTTCTTCACGGTGTGGTAAATGTAGGATAAAATACAGGAAACTGGAAAAATTTGAATACTTTAATTATGAAAAAAGTCATCTTAACAAACTGACAAAATTAATCAAAATAAGCCATCAATCAAAAATCAAAATAAAAAACAATCAGGCAAGTTAACCTTACGTTAAAGTACATAAATTAAATGGTGCTGAAAATACTGAGTTCTGGCTGCATAAATCTACCAGAACTCAGGATAGTGTGGGAGCAGGTCTAGCAATTTTTTTATTTTTTTTATTTTTATTTTTATTTATATATATACAAGAAGGTACATTGGGTTTGTGAGAATACATTGGATAGTACAGTATTTACATTCTTGTAAAGCCACTAGTACGCGCAGCGTTTCGGGCAGGTCCTTAATCTAGCAGATAATTTTAAGTAGGTAATTAAAATCAGAATTGATAAATGATAAAGATACATTACAAGAGAAAATGAGATGAGAGAGATAAGTAGGTATATTAAAGCATATTGTTATATTAAAGCTCTGATTGATTACATTGACAGCTTGATTAGTAATTTAAACAAGGTTACTAGACACCATACAGCAGATTGACAGCACATATAAGACAGCAATGATCACAATGGTAAAGATGTTCAGATTGGGTACATAAAGATTGGGAGACTGGGTAGCAAAAGATACAGATAAACAAGATTTATAAACACCATACAACAGATTGGCAGCACATATAAGAAAACAGCAATGATCACAATGGTAAAGATGTACAAATTGGGAACATAAAGGTTGGGAGATTGGGTTGCAATTGATACAGTGCAATTTTAAGGCAAAAAGTGAAAAACTATGAAGATGAAATTAGGTACTTTTTAGTATTGACTTTGAATGATGTAAAAGTTGGACAGCTTTTCAATTCAGTAGGGAGTGAGTTCCATAAACTGGGTCCCTTTATTTGCATAGAGTGTTTACACAGATTAAGTTTAACTCTGGGGATATCAAAGAGATATTTATTTCTGGTGTGGTGATAATGGGTCCTATTACATCTGTCCAAGAAGAGTTTCAGACAAGGATTTGCATTTAAGAAAAGGGTTTTGTAAATGTAGTTGACACAAGAGAATTTGTGGAGTGAGATTATGTTTAGCATGTTTAGGGAGTTAAACAAGGGGGCTGTGTGTTGTCTGAAAGCAGAATTTGATATTAATCTGATAGATTTTTGCTGGGTGATGATGGACTTGAGGTGGTTTGCAGTGGTTGAACCCCATGCACAGATACCATAGTTGAGATAGGGATAGATTAGTGCATAATATAGAGAGATGAGAGCAGAGTTAGGAACATAATATCTGATTTTGGAGAGTATACCAACTGTTTTAGAGACTTTCTTAGTTATGTGTTGTATGTGGGTACTGAAGTTGAGTCTCTTGTCTAGGAATATGCCAAGAAACTTTCCATCATTTTTATTGCTAATGTTTACATTGTCAATCTGAAGTTGAATTGCATTTGTAGATTTGCTTCCGAATAGGATGTAGTAGGTCTTTTCTATGTTAAGTGTTAGTTTGTTGGTTGACATCCATAAGTGGACTTTTTTTAGTTCATTATTAACAACACCATTTAGTGTATGTGGGTTGGGGTGGGAGTAGATGAGGGTAGTATCATCAGCAAACAAAATAGGTTTCAGAATGTTAGAGACATTAGGCAGATCATTAATGTATATAAGAAAAAGAAGAGGTCCCAAGATGCTGCCCTGTGGCACTCCAACAGTTATTGGTAGAATGGGAGAGATTATATTATTGATGGCTACACTTTGGTGTCTATCACTAAAATAGGATTGGATATAGTCCAGTGCATGGCCTCGGATTCCATAATGATGGAGTTTACTTAAGAGGTAATCATGATTAACAGTATCAAAGGCCTTTCTCAGGTCAATGAAGAGTCCAATTGGAAACTCATTTTTGTCAAGAGCTGAGTAAATTATATCAAGGAGACTAATAATTGCATCGTTGGTACTCTTTTGAGAGCGGAAGCCAAACTGACAGGGGCTAAGAATGTCGAATTTTACGAGATAGGAGTAGAGCTGTTTATAGATAATTTTTTCAAATATTTTTGATAGTATGGGTAGGTTCGATATTGGTCTATAGTTGTTTATGTCTGACGGATTACCTCCTTTATGAACTGGCGTTACTCTTGCTTTTTTAAGGATATCAGGGAAGGTATGACACTCAAGGGATTTGTTGAACAGCAGAGCTATAGGTGGCGCAAGGGCATGGGAGGCGCTCTTGTATACAATGGATGGGATTTCACTGATGTTCCCAGCTTTGGTTTTTAGTGAGTGTATGATGGACACAACATCTGACGGACTGACTGGTGAGAGGAGAAGAGAGTTTGGATAGCTGCCTGAGAGATATGTGTTGATATGTGTCTAAGTCTGTGGGATTTTACTTGCAAGGTTAGCACCAATCGATGAAAAGAAGCTATTAAATTCATTCGCCATTTCTAAGTCAGATGACAGTGTAAGGCCATCCTTAGAAAGTGTTATCTGGTTGTGGGAGTGTTGTTTAGTTCCCAGGATGTTAGAGATGGTATTCCATGTGCTTTTGATGTTGCCTTTTGCTTCTTTGAATCTAGTCTCATAATATGAAAGTTTTGTTTTTCTTATGATACTGGTAAGCACTGACGAGTACCCTTTAACTACTTCCACTGAAACTAGGCCACTCCTAAATTTCTTTTCGTATTCATGTTTTTTGTTGATTGATTTAATTATGCCACTTGTGAGCCACGGGTTATTTTTTCTTTTATCAGTTACTTGTTTGGTAAGGAGGGGACAGTGAGTGTTGTAGAGGCTTAGAGTTTTGGAGAGAAAGAGGTTAGTTGATGAGTTTATATCCTGTGAATTATTAAATTCAGATTCCCAGTTAATATTGTGGAGAGCATTAGAGAGATTGCCTAAAGCTGATTCGCTATGTAGCCTGAATGAAAGTTTTTTGGTTTCTGGTGGTGATGTGTCAATGTTTGCTATGAGGAAAGTAGGATAGTGGTCAGTTGTTCTGTCATAAATTACCCCAGATGTAAGGGGAGCTGTTATATTAGTCCATAGGTGATCCAGGGTAGTGGCAGATGTTTGAGTGACTCGGGTGGGCTTGGTGACTGTGGGGATTAGCATACAGGAGTGCATGCTGTTACGGAAATAGTCAACTTGAGGGTTGTTTTGAAGACCCAGGTCAATATTGAAATCACCTCCCAGAATGATGTGATATTTGTTGAGATTGTTATTTATGATAAGATTCCTTACATTGTCTGAGAATGAAGCTATGTTGGTATTAGGAAATCTATAGATGGCACCGATTATCAGGGAGGATTTAAGGGATTTACTGGAGAACTTGGCAAAGGTATATTCACAATAGTCGTCTCTATCACTAATGACACTATTGCAAGTGAAGGTATCTTTGTAATATATTGCTGTACCGCCACCTTTTTTATTAGGCCTGCAGTTATGAATGGCTTTATAACCAGCTAAATTGTAGAGTTGGGTATAGTCATTACTTAGCCAAGTTTCTGTTAAAATGATGAAAGATAATTTAGTACTTAGTGCTGTAAGAAGTGCATTTATATCATCAAAATGTTTACCAAGTGACCTAACTTTTTGGTTGTAAACTGATAAGCAGGTGCTATTTAGGAGTTTGTTTTTTGCAAGATTTGCTGTGTAATACCTGCAATAATGATGATCAATGTGCTGATTTGTGTGGATATGGGACAGAAGATTTCGATCAGGATCAATATCAGTAAGCATATAGATAAGATAATGTCACGATACAATAAGATAAGCAATTACAGGAACAGATGAAAACTAAATCTGCTGTAAAATAGAAAGTAATTATAGCAAAACACAACAATGAATAATATAACAATACAATAAGAATTTACAAAGTATTGAGTCTGCTAAAATTAGAGAATAATTATGGCAAAACACAACAATAAATGCAAGTAAACAAAAGAATTGAAACAATTAGAGGTAGAATAAAAGTCACTAGATAGCCATGGAGGATACACAAGTTTGGTGGAGAGAACAAAAAATCAGTAGAGACTGTCAAGATGAATATATAAAAAAAAATTGGACAAATGATAATTGTAAAGTAAAAAATCTTAAAGATAATAAATTTTAATTAGCTTAGTTTTAACCTATAATTAGAATGAACTTAATTAAAAGAACAAAATGAGATCAATAATTGATTTCAATAAATGACATAGATCAATACAATTAAATTTACAATTTAAATGGAATAGGGTAAGATTAGATTTAAGAGTAAAATTTTACAATGAAACTGAGGTAGATGCTTGCATAAGTGCATGGAGACTTGATGGATTATTTAGGAAATTATATGAATGAGAGAACATTAAGTAAATGGTAAGGCAGAGACAGCACCTTAGACAAAGTTAGATTAAGTTAGGTTAGGCTCAGGCACTGAAAGAGTTATTTTAAGTACTGGCATTGGTCGGGTTCAGGTTTTCAGATATACCACAATCACTAAAGAAGGCCAGTAGTTGTTGGTCACATTTTATTTCATATCTTTTTCCTGTACTTTCCTTCTTCGCAAAAATCGTTCCATTCCTAGTGTAGCACTGCTTGATAACACCAGGGTTTTGTTTGCGAATTTGGCGCAGCCTGTAGAGGAGGGATCCACGCTGCTTAGTAAGACACTCATTTATATAGAGGTTGGTTTTATACTTAGCAGCTGATTGTATGAGGTCAAACTTCGCAGAGAGATTTGCAAGTTTGATGAGTATTCTCCTGCTGCGACGGGGACTGTTTTTATCAATCCTGATAGCTGATTTGATTTCAACATTGACACTGATCTTTGAATTAATTAGGGAGTGGGCTATGTTACAACAATTCTCACCTTGTTGTTCATCAGGTAGATCAGTAGAGCTAATTATCAGGGAGTCATGAAGTTGTTGTTGCTCTTGGTCATCTTCGGAAGCCGCCTGGTGAATCTGAAGGAGATTGATCTGTTTTTCAAGCTTTTGAAGGAGGTCACTTTTAGCTGAGAGGGTTCCCTCGGCCTGAATCAATTTCAGCTCTGAGGAGTATTCTGCTGGTGGTGGTGGTGGTCGACGTCTATTTATATGGGACTGGACCAATGTAGGTGGCGCTGGTGTGACGATAACTGGGAGTCAACTCAGACAAACTAGCAGAGTGCTTGTTCCCGGTCAGTGGTGTGAGCTGGCCACAACCAGGTGTGTTGGGGGTCACGGGTATTGGAGAGTAGGGTGGAGTAGACGTCTGAGCACTAGTTGTGGCTCCTGCTGTAAATTCTTGAATATGCAGACGTAGTGGTAGAAAAAGGGATGATGGAACAGGCTCAATCTTCTTCTCTATGGAGATTCTTGTGAAAACTCCCCCATCCCCCCCAAAGCCTGGTCCTATTGTTTGTTCGACTGCAGTAGAATGTTGAGTTGAAGTTTTTTTTTTTTTTTTTTACATGCAAAGCATGCAATTTAAATAATATAAAAACAATACAGAATACATAATAAAAGAAAACAATAGATCACCGGCCAGAATGGCCGACAGCATAGCACAACAAAACACATACATGAGAAAAGCATAGAAAAATACAGCATACATCAAAACACAAAACATAATACAATGGCAAACTAGCAATCACAGCAACATCACAAAACAAAACCTCCAGGAAAACAAAACATACATCAAGAGGCATAACAGGAAACAGAACAGAACAATCACAATACATTCCAAACAAAACAAAGAACAAACAGGTAAAGCAATATAAAAACACCAGATTAAACGTACAGCACAGAAACAATACGGGAATAAAAAAAACACACCAGGCCATCCGCCCCATAAACAAAGGGCGAGGCCAAAATAAACAATAATAATAAACAAGCAAAACACGCACACCTGAAACAAAACAGGCACAAACACAACAACATACATGCACTGGCCTGAAGGACCGAGAATAAAACAACAAAGTACATCAAGAAACATAACAAGACACTTCAGCACAATGTGAGATTTTTATTCTTATGACAGGTTATAAAAAGAATTAAGTGCTATTGATGTTACGTTAATCGCAACTACCTCGCAAGAGAGGCAGACCTTAAACAGCAAGAGCTGCCAGTGGCAGATATTTAATCTTAAAGCCTAAGATCATAGGACCGCGGGAGCAAACCGCCAGGCGAAACCACTCGGGTAACACCTGTCACTTAGGTCGCTGGCTCCTCCTAGTTAACAACTAATAAAGGGTAGCCGACGGATTCTCACCTCTTATTTATAGAAGTGTGGTGCTGTGCAATGGACTCGAGCTTTAGATACAGACTTAATATGAACATAAGCAGGCAAAGCGTTGCAGAGCATAAAATGTGGGGCAGTAATATTGGAAGGTTTGACGTAAACGACCGTTTCTATAACACAACAATTTATTCACAAAACAAAACTAAAACTACTACACAGTGAATTTACATTACTTTACTGTCACTCCAGTGGCACATTAAAGGACAGCTAATCAACAGCCTGATGGACCCACGGTCTCCTTATCCCGTCGTCGCTGACTGAACAATGACACTAACTGAACAAAGTGGTGCCCACTGGTGACGCAAGCTTGCAATCAATATTGTCACGGCTTCACGGTGACCAATACTATAATCACAAAAACTTGACTGGTGCTCGCTGCCCACAAAGAGGTACCAAGTAACAAGGCGGTTAATCCAAGAATGATAACCCCATATAAAAATCTTACGTTAACACTTGTCTCTCAGGACAATCAAAACAAAAGTTACTCTAATTGAATTTAAACAATTACGTTAACACACACGTGTCTCTACGACACTTAAATGGCAGCAATAACTCGTAAATCAATTAATTACATCAACTTGAAAGTCAAGCATTCGGTGAGTAATTTCCAATTAATTACTGAATACAACATCCTATTAATACAGACGAGTATTGACAAAGCCTACTGTCTCTCAACTGACAGTTCACTTCCGGTCTTACGACAAGATTACCTTAACGAGGGTAGACTACTGTACCACACATGTGGGAACCGACCTGTGAGATTTATATTTATTTAATTTATATGAATATATATAGAATTTATATTTACGTTAATTTATATACTTCGATAGCAATTTGAATAATGATAAGTGGACTGTATTTCTGCAATAATCTCACAAATCGATCCTCTACACATTAGGGGGGGTTATTAAATTAATATATATGCAGCCAATCAAACTACAAAATTAACTACATACATTGAAGAGGTTCCTTATCTTATAGTACAGCAGGCTAGTCCACCAGGTATAACTAGGGTGTAGACACCAAATTATCCTCTTTGAGGTAGCTTCCATCACCCAGTAACTGGTGCACAAAGTCTTCCTCGTCTTGACCTGTCAAAAGGGCGCTAGCTGTGAAGCCAGGTACCTAGTATATGACAGGTATTTCAGAGAAACATTGTACATGGAACAATAAAGACCTGGCTTAATTACCTTTAGTATGAGGCGATTTCGCGTTCTAACCGGCTAACCCTACCCAATGACATTAATGGCCACTAATGATAGATAATGGGTTTCGGAAAGAACACTTAACTTGAATTTGTAGACAGCGTGTTGATAATGGTACACTTTTAGTTTCCATAACACTACGTCCAAGTAAATTTAACAGGAGCCGAATTTGCTCCCGTGTGAGCCTCTGGTCTAGTCTCAACAATGGCTGCATCTAACACTCCATACTATTGACGCCTGGCCGACATTGTCCAGATATGATAGGAGCCAAATTTGCTCCACACGTCTCGGAGGTGACACAACAATGGCTCCCTCCTTCCTCCCCGACGCCTGGCTTACATTGTCCAGATTTCAGAAAGTGATAGAAGGGTCACATTTACTCTACTTTAATATTGATAATTAAGTTAATTTATATAAGATGTTTTTATGATGGTCAAGTCCAAAGACTAATGTATTTAAGAATAATTCCCACCATAATAGGTGGTGAATTTATAATGGTATGTGGTAATGATATCCCGTTTTCTTTAGACGGTAATTCCACTACAAGTTACGTTTTCTATGGGTAACTTGTTTATACAATACAGCTATTATCTGTATGATAAATTAAATGGTGTCGGATTTTCCGATAACACAAGGTTACAAGACACCGTGTAAACAACAACATCAACACCTGGTGAATTCACTAAGTGGCGATTACTAATTATCTTTAATTAGCTACGAGTGCTTAATCACCCTGTCCGCAGACAGAGCTGATCAGTCCAACGAATTACAACAGCTTAATTACATTGCAATTGACTCCAATCATAACAGACCGTCAACCCCTTACGTTAATCACTCAATTAACGACAGCTCGTTAACTCGTTAACACTACGTTAGTCTTCACTTGACAATTCCTCCACTGCGTGAACTTCACTGTGACTGTTGCCTTTACACGTCTCTACGTTAATCACAACAATGTTCAACGAACAAGTGACCTCGTTAAGTAAATCGTGACCCCCGGTGACGTTAACTGACTTTAATTCTCACGGAATCCTTCACAGTACACAACGCCTTCCACCAAGGTCAAACTTGTCTACAGTTTACACACGGTACAACACAGTACATCACAGTACAACACAGTACATCCTTGCCACTCACGGCAAAACTTGTAAATGACTTCCCCCAGTAAATTATCCACCAATAATTCACACTTTACCACAACACAACAGTAAAATGTATAACCAAGGGAAATCTCCCTGTTACCACTTTTCACTGCTGAAAAAGGGAATCAAATTACAGCGAATACATACACGACACATAGAAAAATTAGAAGTAAATAACTCACTTTACTCTACCTCTGAATGTGTCACTAGGTGTTTTCACACACGTCAAAAATCACAGTTGGGCCCAATCCTCAACTTGATGACAAACAGGGCAGACTCACACGTCTCCAATTCCCATTCACCTCCCCAGGTGGTCCCAGGGACAGAGGACAGACGGACACTGGGGGCGAACCCAACTTCAGAGTTTTATTACCCAAACGGAAACAGTGTACTTACATCAATGTTGTGGGGCCCCGCTCTTTCACTCACACATACACGTCAATCACACTCCCACTGCTGCTGCTGGATGATGACGTAGGCGTCCTCACTTCCTACACGTGGTCAGGTGGAGCACAGGGTCCCAGACCACGGGGTTAGCTCTACACACACACACAGAGACCAGGATGGCGCAGACACACCGGCACAGGCAGCCAAGGTTGCGCACAACAGCAGGGATGCGGTACCACGCCTCTTCCACTTGACACGGTCCCCCAGGACACGACGGCACACGGTGTAACGACGGTACACGAGACCCGAGACGGAGTCCTTCACTGTTCCTTAGATTTATAACATTTAAGGTTTCTCTCATAACACTGAAACCCTTTCTGGCACGTCTCACAGCAGTATCTTCAAGCACAGATACGATTGGACGGCGGATGTCGTTTTTGTAGCCCGATAATAACGCCTCACTCAGTCCAGTTCCTCTAAGATGGCGTCCCATAATTACGCGGCTAGATGACAAGTTCACACGGTGCGATACAAGCCCCTTTCCGATTACTGGATTCTTACGCACGGCACACGGAAAGATAGCAAGATGTAGGCGTGACTTTAGTAACGTTGCAGGCGGTATTTCCCGATGCTTGGCCTAGCACGGGAAACACGTCCTCCTCAAGGTAACGTCCTAGGTAAGAATGTCTTTCCCGCCAATATCATGCCTGGGGTACCATGCAGTACCCCTCAGCGTCTTGGCCAATCATGGTTCAGCATTTCTGAGGCCCCAGAGCCTCAGCCAATGGCATACCTGCCCCATGACGCTACCCCCTCTCACACGAGGTGGACACGTGATAGGGGGGGGGGGGGTGGTCTATGGTCGTTAACCCCCCATTCCTCCCTCTCTACACTTGACTTGTACACAATTTTCCCTGAAATCAACTCCCTCCTGCAATTTCCTTCACAGACCTGATACAGCGATCAGAATGACATCAATGGCTAGCAAATGTCATGGGCTGTCCAACGACACCCAACACGACTGTGGAAAAGTTATATACAGAAAGTTGAATCACGGTGCACATCACTGGTGCACTGCAATTTCGTACTTAATTCAGTGCAAGAGAGAGCAGGGAAAATATGTCCCCTGACACACAAAACAAATCAATACAAATTTATACAAAGACACTAAACACCGGCCTGAAGGGCCGACAACAAAAACAACAATGAGCAGAAACATAATGAAACACAAGAAAAAGAAACAATACCAGAAATATAAGTAATACAACAAAACAACGGTCATGAGAACAAACATAACACCGGCCTGAAGGGCGCACAATAGGTACAACACATAGCAAACAAACCACAGGTCCAAGCACACACCAAACACACAGCAAGCACACAGAGAACTCAAATTTCTCATACTTATCCGGCCACTCCGCCGCCGGGAATCGAATACAATACGCCTCCCTGTTGAGTTGAAGTGGAAGAGTCCACCTCGTGGGCTCTTGAGAGTGCGTCGGCGATGAAGTTATCGGGGCCCTTGATACCTGGTTGATGGGGTTCTGGGAGTTGTTCCACTCCCCAAGCCCGGCCCGAGGCCAGGCTTGACTTGTGAGAGTTTGGTCCACCAGGCTGTTGCGTGGAGCGGCCCGCAGGCCCACATACCCACCACAGCCCGGTTGGTCCGGCACTCCTTCGAGGAATAAATCTAGTTTCCTCTTGAAAATGTCCACGGTTGTTCCGGCAATATTTCTTATGCTTGCTGGGAGGACGTTGAACAACCGCGAACCTCTGATGTTTATACAGTGTTCTCTGATTGTGCCTATGGCACCTCTGCTCTTCACTGGTTCTATTCTACATTTTCTTCCATGTCGTTCACTCCAGTACGTTGTTATTTTACTGTGTAGATTTGGTACTTGGCCCTCCAGTATCTTCCAGGTGTATATTATTTGATATCTCTCTCGTCTTCTTTCTAGTGAGTACATTTGGAGGGCTTTGAGACGATTCCAATAATTTAGGTGCTTTATTGCGTCTATGCGTGCCGTATAAGTTCTCTGTATTCCCTCTATTTCAGCAATCTCTCCTGCTCTGAAGGGGGAAGTGAGTACTGAGCCGTACTCAAGACGGGACAACACAAGTGACTTGAAGAGTACAACCATTGTGATGGGATCCCTGGATTTGAAAGTTCTCGTAATCGATCCTATCATTTTTCTGGCTGTCGCAATATTTGCTTGGTTGTGCTCCTTAAACGTTAGGTCGTCAGACATTATTATTCCCAAATCCTTTACATGCTGTTTTCCTACTATGGGTACATTTGATTGTGTTTTGTACTCTGTATTATGTTTAAGGTCCTCATTTTTACCGTACCTGAGTACCTGGAATTTATCACTGTTAAACATCATGTTATTTTCTGATGCCCAGTCGAAAACTTTATTAATATCAGCTTGAAGTTTTTCAATGTCCTCAGCCGAGGTAATTTTCATACTGATTTTTGTGTCATCTGCAAAGGATGATACGAAGCTGTGACTTGTATTTTTGTCTATATCTGATATGAGAATAAGGAAAAGCAGTGGTGCAAGGACTGTACCCTGAGGTACAGAGCTTTTCACTGCACTTGGACTAGATTTTATATGGTTGACAGTTACTCGCTGAGTCCTGTTTGACAGAAAACTGAGTATCCAGCGTCCTACTTTACCGGTTATTCCCATTGACTTCATTTTGTGTGCTATCACGCCATGGTCACATTTATCGAAAGCCTTTGCGAAGTCCGTGTATATCACATCAGCATTCTGTTTCTCTTCTAATGCCTCAGTGACTTTGTCGTAGTGCTCAAGTAGCTGTGAGAGGCACGATCTTCCCGCTCGAAATCCATGTTGGCCTGGGTTGTGAAGGTCATTGGTCTTCATGAAATTGGTGACCTGACTCCTAATCACTCTCTCAAATACTTTTATGATGTGCGATGTTAGTGCAACTGGTCTATAATTTTTTTGCCAATGCTTTGCTCCCTCCCTTGTGTAGAGGGGCTATGTCTGCTACTTTAAGTGCATCTGGTATCTCCCCCGTGTCCAAGCTCTTCCTCCACACTATACTGAGTGCCTGTGCTACCGGCACTTTGCATTTCTTTATAAATATTGAATTCCATGAGTCTGGACCTGGGGCCGAGTGCATGAGCATGTTTTCAATTTCTTTTTCAAAATTTAGTGCGCTCGTGTTTATATCAGTTATATTTACAGGGGTTTGAATATCCCGCATAAAGAAATTGTCTTGATCTTCCACCTTCATGTTGTTTATTGGAGTGCTAAACATGTCCTCATACTGCTTTTTTAGGATTTCACTAATTTCTTTGTCATCATCCGTGTATGAACCTTCACTTGTACGAATAGGTCCAATACTGGCAGTGGTTTTTGCTTTTGATTTCGCATATGAGAAGAAATATTTTGGATTTTTCTATATTTCCTAAATTGCTTTCTGTTCTAACTGCCTTTCTTCAGTTTCATATGAGTGTTTCAATTTCCGCTCGATTTCTTCACTCTCCCTATTTAAATTATTCCTTCTTTGACGGGAAATTCGTGTCTGCATAAGCAGTTCCGTTATTTTTTCCTGCGTTTATAGTGTCGTCTGCGATCTCTTTCTACGTTAGATCTCTTTCTGGCTTTCCTCAAAGGAACATGTTTCAGACAGACTTGATACGCTTCTGAAGTCAGTTTTTCTATTCCTTTTGTAGGACTTGAATTATTTAGAACAGTTCCCCATGGAATGTTTGTAAGTTCCCTGTTTATTATCTCCCAGTCTATCTTTTTATAATTAAAATTGAATTTACTGAATAGCCCCTCTCGCTTTATCAACGTTTTAGGTCTATTCTGAGTATTGATGGTCGTTTGCACTTCAATGAGTTTGTGTATGTGGTATCTGATATCGTAATGTCTCTGATAATGTCTTCATTGTTCGTAAAGACCAGATCTAGAATATTTTCATTTCTCGTTGGCTCCGATATCTGCTGATTGAGTGAAAATTTGTCACAGAATCTAAGTAGTTCTCTAATCTGTGGTTGGTTTGGTCCTGATAGATTTCCTGGTATAATATTATTGTTTGCTATTTTCCACCTGAGACTAGGCAAGTTGAAGTCACCTAGGAAGATAATATCAGGTATCGGGTTCTCCAAATTATCAAGGCTATTCTCTATTTTGCTTATCTGTTCTGTGAATTCCTCAGCCGTTGCATCTGGCGGTTTGTATATTAGTATAATCACTAAATTTATTTTCTCTATTTTTAATCCCAGTACCTCTACCACCTCATTTGTAACGTTTAGGAGCTCCAAGCATACAAGGTCTTCCCTAATATACAGACCCACTCCTCCATGTGACCTAATTTTCCTATCACACCTGTATAGGTTATATCCTGGAATCCAGATCTCACTATCCAACAATTCCCCTGCATGGGTTTCTGTGAAAGCTCCAAACACTGCATTTGACTCCGTGAGGAGGCCATTTATGAACTGTACTTTGTTGTTTGTTCTTGTTTTCAGTCCTTGTATGTTGGCAAAGATGAATGAGGTTACTCTATTAGTGATAGTTTGAATGGGAGACTTTTTCGGGAAGTCCATTATTCGTGGACATAATGAGTTTGTTCTGACCAGTACTGATTGTTGTAGGGCAGTTTTCTGTCGTAGTTGTAGTTCCATTTCGGTGGGTAATTGTATCTGTAATTCTGGAATGCAAGTGGATCTGGCATCCAGTTCCATACACTCTCCATGCTGCTCCTTTTGAATTTTCTGCCGGTCTGGTATAAAAAATTTATAGAGTTTCCTCCAAATTCATTATCCTGCTTGCCACTCTTTATGTAGCGTTCCTTTCACGTGAAAGTGTGGGCAGCTAAGGTCATAGCATTTTCTGTCCTCCAGTGAGGTTTGGCACATGTCCGGATGAAAAACCTACATATTGATCCAAATCGACACTCACCTTTCCTAAGCATATTTAAACATTTTTTGGGATGTTGGTAACTGCATTCTAATCCTTTCTTATTACCAGCATATCTATGTCTGCATATGCCCTTTGCATAAAATTTGCATAAGTCTGTCCTTCTGTTCTGAATTGCTCTATCGAGAATCGTCGTGGTGTCTGTACCTATCGAGCTGTCAGTTTCCTCCTGGTCAGTTTAAAGTCTGGTACACTTTCTAGTTTACTGTCATCTACATCCTGGCCTACTGAGTCAGAGTTTACAACTTCCTGAGTTTCAGCCTCAGTTTCATCCCTGACTATAGCCTCCTCCCCTTGTATATTAGAATTGTTGTTCCTTTCCCACTCCTTCTGGATGGCTGGTAGGCTTCCAATGAATGATGTTTTCCGATCATGCGTCATGTTATCTAGAAGGTTTTTTAGGATATTCCAAGCTGGCAGGTCATTTTTACACACCCAGAGCAAGTGGCCAGCTCTCAGTGCCGTAGTGTTACTCACTCCTGTACAAGCTGAATGGAATCTAGTCTTACAGATATAACATTCAATTCCCGTTACCTTCGTCTTTAAGAAGTTGTTACAGTGACCACAAATTTGTTTATTTACTCCCATATTGCCTTGTTTTGTTGTATATATCTATATATTTATAATATTATATGTATATTGTATATTTGTAACAATATATATGTATATATATTTATATGTTAAATATTTATAATATTATATGTATACCATATATTTGTAATATTATGTATGTTATTTTGTTCAAACTTTATGGCAGGTACTTAGCGTAGGTAGCGAGGCTGGTCCCCCGGTCAGTACAGGTGACCTCTTGTGGCCCAGGTTGATGTCACCAGTTTCCAGTTACCCGATTTATAACCACTGATGCCGCCTCTTGCCACTATTTTATATTTCTAGTATTCCATATTTATAATATTCACTTCCAACGTATATGTTGTTGTGATACCCGTTCCACAACACTGTTCCACGAATCACCGTTCACTATTTTTTTTGTTTTTTTCCTAATACACGCATGTACACAAAGCCTAGTTCATTGGCTCACACGCGGTCTCCCGTTTATTCTCTGTTTAACACAAAGTTCTATTGTTAATGACTATTTTCAATGAGTGACGCTGCTCAATACTGTCACCCGTCATGCCTGAGGCTCAGGTAGGATGCGAGAGGAGAGTAGGTGAGGACCCATTAGGGTCAGTAGGTAAGGTGGGAGATCCGGTAAGTTAGGATGAGGATGGAGGATGAGGAGAGGAGTGAGTGAGAGGAGGAGTGATAAAGAAGATGTTGGTATTCTGCATATACATGAGCCAGTAAAGCAAATGTAGGTGCTGGTTGGTGAACTGGATCTGCTGCAGGAACTGAAGAGAATGGTGCTTGTGGAAGATATTGAGGTAGCACTGCAGGACTTAGTGAAGTACAAGTTTGTTGTAGAGACGAAGCCTGCTGAATGGATCAGCCAGAGTGGTGATCCGAGGATATGGTGAGATGGTTCATCAGATGCAAGGTCTAGCGTAGCAAGTGCTGATTGGTGAACTGGGTCAGCAGTAGGAACCTAATGAGGTTGTGATACAAGATGTTCACATGGTGCTTTAGGACTCAGCGTAGTTTGGAGAACTGATCCTAATGTAGGGACCGAAGAATGTGGAGGTCCTAAAGGATGTTGAGGTTGTACTGCAGGACCCAGCGAAGTACTAGATTGTTGTTGAACTGGGGCGTCTGCATGGACCGAAGAATGTTGAAGTCGGGGGAGATGAAGTTGTAACCTAATAGATTTGATGATTCGTTGTGCTGCACGCCTGGCAGGATGTTATGTGGCTCCTCAATGATGATTGTAGCTGGAGTGCATGATCCCATCTCGCTGTGGTATGATGGTGTTCCTATCGCCAGGGTGGAAGACTCAAGGTTCTCTAATACCTGGCAGGGTGAAAAAAGGAGTTAGTACAAAGCAAGGATTTACGCCTTTCAAATGCAATGGAAGGTAAGTTTGTCTTACAATATTTTAGCTAAGGGCTGATAAAGTTGCTGGAAGAGCACGTTTATTTGGATTAGGTTCGTAGAGAGCAGGATCTTTCCTGGTGGTGAAACAGATCGAGAATTTAGAACCATTGCAGTCAGGCAAAGTACAACAAGAAGGACCAGACAATACCTTAGAGACGTTGATTGTCTTACACATGTCGTTAGAGAAGATGTGATCACATTTGTTCTGACTTTCCTGGGCATGTCCGCACTGTGGGCACTGCTTCCTGAGGTGCTTCACAGTTTCTGGACGAAAACGGCTGTGGAAAACCTGGTAGTAGAACACGGGATATTACTTATTTGTACATTACCTGAGCTTATCTAGGATTGAGGATCGTCATGGTTGTTGTTGGACTGGCTGAACGGCTCAGGAGATTCTGATACCTGCATTAGTGGTGCCTTGAATAGAGGAGCATTCGGCTTACCTCTCGTCTGAGACTTTTTGCAATTTTTCACTTAGTTTTTCACATCACGAATCATACCTGGCCAGTAGTTGTCCTGTTTCAGGGTCTTTTAGGTCTTGTAGAACCTGCAGTGTGAGAGAGATCTATGGACCAGATGCAAGATATCTGACCGTAGGCTAGTGGGAACTACTAGTTGTTTGACATTAACCCGATTGTTGTCGTCCTTCACTTTGCCTGGTATATAATAGCGGTAGAGCACTTTATTCACCACAAAGAACCCAGGGATAGAGTTAGGTTGTGTCTCAGCCTGTAAGAATAAAGATGTTAGCGAGAAATCCTCTCTCTGCAACTTACGGAACTCCAGCATGGTGAGACTCGGTGGGAGGCTCCGTGAATCTTGAGGTACAGCTGAAGCAGATAGAGCAGCTGGTTGCGGGAGTACGGAATGTGCACGTGTCGTCACCAGGACAGGATGGGAGACGTCATCAGAATCATCTGTTGCTTGTATCTCTTCTTTAACAAACTGCGAGATAGGATTTTCCATTGATGAGTCACATACCTGGGGTTTTTCTTTGATGATTAGATTTGTAGGTTATTGATCTTCTGTCAAGTCGTTGCCCAGGAGGAGTTGAACTGACATGGGAAAAGGCTTTTCCCGGATGGCGATTTGGACTTCACCTTATATAAACGGACAATCCAGGCGGACTCTGGCAAGTGGATAAGGGGACGTTTGCAGTGCGATCCGTAATGAGGACAGTCTCTCGGGTGTAGGTGACGTTGGGTTCAGTTGACTTCAGAAGAATAGATTGTAAAGCAACTGTGTTTCTCAATATATTCACTTTCAACCTTCCCTCCGAATCTCCACCGCTGGCAGAGAGTTCCGGAGTACAGGTGTGTTACGACCCTAGACCTCTGGGTATGGTTCCTTTGTTGCTGTTGTTAAACATATGTAATAATACGGCCTTGCCTCAATAAGTGTCTAGGGGTAAAAACAAACTGCTTACGTAACAAAGCAATATACTTAAAGTAAGGGTAACAAAGAACAAACAAATAACATAAATGGAAAATGCAGGTAGCCAGAAATATTAATACACCAGTAATTAATATTATAATATCCTTATATAAGCACCGGTCATTTCTTTACAACATAAATGAATAGATGGGTTTGCACATATTGGTCTAACCAAGAAAATTAGCTATGTTACTAAACAATAAACAAATACCACAGACTTAGCTCAACACATGTCTCCACCCGCCAGCTCTACCAACGGGACTAGCGTTCCTCCAGCATTCGCGGCATTGTGTCTACCCAAAAGACCAAACTAAAACCCACATGAAACCTCATGATACTCAGCTAACAAAGAGAAATTAAGCTAACAAATTAAGAACAAAGCTAACAAATTTAGAACATAATTATAAATAAACTTATGTGTATATAACACTGCTAAGGTGTAAAAAGAAATTAAGTACAATCAATAAACAGGAATAATTCCAAAGGTGAAACATTGACGCTAGCTTGATACACGGCCCGCACACTGGAACATCCCAAATATGGTCATCCCCCCAATGAGACGCCACCGACTCCCCCCACAGGAATAAACATGCAAATAGCCTAACAAAATATTCAATACAGGCACACTACAGCATGCTACAATTACATCAAACATAATTATACTGGAACACAACTGGATATCATGTTATATATACTTAACGGGGAAAAGAAATAATGGACATACATATTTATCATGATGAATGTTAGAATGAAACACAGATTCGCAACAAGGTGTCTGTTGAAGAGAGAAAGACCAGTGGATGAAACAAAAATATTCATCACAGGCTTAGGTCTTCTATGAATTTTAGGAGGAGGTGATTTGGGCTTTGTCTTACTGCTGACTTTATAGTGAGGACTGGTACACTCTTCTATTGTATGTCTATAGGTTCTGCAATAATGACAATACAACGCGGAGTTTTCATTACTGGTACTCACTTTGGCAGGAGTAAACCAAGACGTCTTACTAGAAGGTGTGTCGGATGGTACTCTGTGAAGGAGACTGTAGGAGTCAGCCAACTGTGCACATCTAGTAGGGTCGGTTTCTTCCTTGTCTGCTAGGTAGGACGTATGGAATTAGGTACACGCCTAAGGAATTCTTCCATCAGGATGAGGTTGATGAGATCTGTAAAGGTGGAGACTTGTGCTGCTTCCAGCCACTTCATGAAATATCTCTTTTTGTTATTTGCAAACTCTAGGTAAGTAGTAGCACTCGCTTTAAGGTAATTCCTAAACTTACGTCTGTAGTTCTCGATAAATAGGAGGTAGGCATCTAGCACTGCCTGTTTCAATACCTTGTAGTCGGTTTCAGACGCCATAGTACTGAGAGTCACTGCATCCCCTACATGTCAAATGACACCTGAGAAGTACAGACCACTGATCCTGAGGCCAGCTGAGTTGGTTAGCTAGAGCCTCAAATGAAGTAAATAATATATAATTTTCTGTCTCGACAAAAGATGGCATCAACTTAATTGCATGAGAAAGATCGAAACGTACCTGGAGGTTAGCTTCCGCTTCCTTGCGCTGAGTGTGGTGTGTAGTTTCCAAGTCAAGCTCTTTTCTACCGTTTTCTAGAGCAATGGCGGCTTGTTTTTCAGCCTGTTCACGTTGGAGTTCACGTTCTCTTTCTCTTACTTTAAGGGCTTCCTGTTCACGCTCACGTTGGAGTTCAAGCTGTTCCCTCTCACGTTCAAGTTGGAACTCTAGTTGTTCCTTCTCACGTTCACGTTGCAGTTCAGCTTGTTTTTTTTGTAGTGCAAGTTGTTCCTTCTGTATCTTGAGAGTTTTCTTCTGACGTTCGCGTTCTAGAGTGGAAAGCTCTATCTTCAATTTCATGGCTGCTAAGGCGCTCTTCATGAGATTCGGATGTAATATTATCATTATCTAATAAGTGGTCAAGTATAAGGTTATGGAGATAAGTTTTAGTGGCTCCATGGGGGGCAGAAATGTGGTACTCATTTACAAGAGTTAGCATCTCCGCCTTGGTGGCACGAATTATTGTGCCCCACTTCATCGTTAGGATTCTGCCTGAACGCTGTTAGACGAAACATGGTGAATAGAATGATAGAAAATAATGTGCAAAGAAAATACCTCAGTTGATGTTCCAAAATATGAGATGTCAGACTGACAGGATGACATGGCAACTGTAAACTATCCTGTTTAAACTTTATAGTCAAGTTTACAACAGTTAACTTTAGTAATTGAATTGATTACTTAGATCGAAAGTGAAACGAATACGTAGGGAATCTTGTACCCGGTACTCTATATGATGAGGACAGGGGCAAGAGGGATCCTACTTGAATTGTGAAACATAATTGTCTCGAATGTAGTCCAAAAAATTTAGGGATTTCTTGCCTGGTCTCTAATTGACGAGAACAAATGAAAGAGGTTTCCTACTAAAACTAAATAGTACTTACAGAGTTATCACTCATTGTGCTCTGGAAAAAAATTGCTAACTCCCTACCTGTGTAAATTCCATATCTTTGACCAACGCGTAGGGGTGCAGAAAGTGTTAATTTATGACGAGAACTGCTGTATGGGTCCTAACCGTACAACGTAGTCCGTAATGCTAGAGGAACTATGGCCCCCTGTGTCCTCATATGTTCGGGTTGTAAAGACGTGGGCGTATTAGCCCGGAGACAGACCAAAGTACCAGGGGTACCAAAGTGGGCGATCTGCCGTAATGAGAAATTCTCCTGTAGGGACAAGAATATGGTGGAAATCACAGGATATAGCAAAGATTATTAAACAACCAATTACGAGTATGACTCGTGCCATAAGACACCACATAATCCAAAATCATCCAACAGTCATATAATGCTACATCTGGAATGTAAACAGTATTAAGCACCATCAAAATCACTCAAAATAGTAGTTCTGAAAAGACAAAGGCAAACTTGTAATAAAGCCATGTACACTTACCACACCTTTAAATGAAGCGTCTAGGAGCATACCTGAGTGAGGCTCCTAGGACAGGTCCCCAAATATATGTTACGGTAAAAGGACTAAGTGCAGTGGCTTTAGGCAGATGGCAGGCCACGAACATAAAAACAAAAAAATAAGTAAAAACAAATTAACATAAAACTGCTATGGTGACTTCTTCATGGTGTGGTAAATGTAGGATAAAATACAGGAAACTGGAAAAATTTTAATTCTTTAATTATGAAAAAAATCATCTTAACAAACTGACAAAATTAATCAAAATAAGCCATCAATCAAGAATCAAAACAAAAAACAATCAATCAGGCATGTTAACCTTACGTTAAAGTACATAAATTAAATGGTGCTGAAAAATACTGAGTACTGGCTGCATAAATCTACTAGCACACAGGATAGTGTGGGAGCAGGTCTAGCAATTTGAGCACTGAGGAGTATTCTGCTGGTAGTTTTTATTTTTTTTATTTTTATAAAAGAAATATACAAAGTATAGCACAAGACACAAGACAAGAACATAATAACAAGAACATAATAATAAGAACATAATAATAATCACAGGTACAGAAGAAAACAAAACATCACGAGAACCTAGAAACTCCTGGTACATGAGGCTGAATACAAAGTTAAACAAAAAAAATGGACACACAACAAACACATGTACATAGAAAGACACAAAATAACGTTCACATAATAAACCAACACACACGCACTCACACAAGATGCACACAATCACATAAATAACACAAAGCAGAGTTACACTGCACACAAAACATATACGTAACATAAAACAAATTACGGCCAAGGCCCAGGTACAACAACTTGACAACCCCAAGAAAGAACCAGGGGCGAACAGCAAAACACCGAGACACACGCACCACAAAAACACTCACACTAGGAAGAACATGTATTTAGCAACAAAACAGCTGCACCAACCCACACAGGGCACAAACAACGGCCAACGCAGGAGCCAGCAAAGAAGCATACCCACACCCCCACACAACAAACCGAACACACAACCACAGGAGCAACCACTCACACACCCAGCCCAACCCCCTCCAAGGAGGCCAACAGGAGGGCCGGGGACCGAAGACAAAAACGAAAAAGCCCCACTCCCCAACCCACAACCAAAAGCCCGACCCACGACCACTCACCCAAAAGCAACCCCACGCAAACACCCACCCGTGAACCAACCACAAAACTCGCTCGGAAACGCGCGATGCACCCACCACCACGTGAAACACAAACGGCCTCTCAAAAATCATGAAAGCCTAACAACCCCATAACCCTCCCTCCGATCCACCCACACACAATACACATAGTCAGCAACGAGAAGACATAACGTATGCGCACCCGGCACAACCCCAGCAGAAAGGACAAAAACAAAAACCTGAAAAGGCCACCCCGACACCCCGGCCCACAAATCCCAACCAACACATCCCGAAACCAATCAAGCAAGCCCAGTATCCACCAAAGTGGAACAGTGGCAGTGTGGGCGTATATGCAGTGGGACCCTCCAAGCCTATAGTTACTGTGTCACCCTAGAACGTGACACCAAAGGGTACAGGAAGCTATGGAACATGTTTGTTTTGCAATGAGAAACATTCGATGTACCACTGCCATAATTTTACTGATAGTGACGCCCGTGTTGAGCGACTCAAAGATTTGCAACATTGCACGAGGTGCCTCAGGAAACATAACATCAACGACTGTGAGACCCAATTACACACCTGTAATAGGTGTAACAAAGGTCAGCACCATGCAGCATTGTGCAGAGACACCAAAACAACGTCTCCAAACCCCAAGGTGGAAGATAGCATTCCCACCACAGTACAGTACTGCAAGGTGCAACAAACAAAGAGTGTCCAATCGGCAAAGTCTAAAGGTAATACAACTTAGACTACTGCCCAAATTACCATCCTGAATAAGAGGGCCGAGGTCCATACCCGTGGGTTGTTTGACCAAGGGTCCCAGAGAACATATGTCACTAAAAGGTTGGCAGATGAACTACAATTAAGGCCTGTAGCCCAGATGTCATTCAATATCTCAGGGTTTGTAACAGATGCAGGACCTCAAGTCTACCAGGTGGTACAACCATCAGTACGTTTAGGCAGGTACGTCTGTAGAGTACAAGCCATTGTGGTGGACAAAATACCAATAGACCTACAAGTTCAAGGTCTGAGAGCAACAGCCAAATTCCTGAGAAATAGAGGAATAAAATTGGCAGATAATATTAAATCTGATCACCTCACCGACTTCGGTCTCCTTGTTGGGACAGACTATTGCCATCGATTCATCGGTAGCCCTACTAAATATCAGGGCATAACCATGTTAAATTCTGCAGGAGGAAAATTACTCTCAGGCCCAGTATCAAGCCTGGGGAGACCTATGGCTGCAGATAAACAATACCAATATAAATCTAAATTTGTCAGCTGATTATATTTCTCCAGTAGCATTATACTAAGGAGATTACAGCTGACTATACCAACAGAGGTTGATGTTAGTATCATCATTTAAAGCTGAAGATGAGTTCATGAGGCCTCAGTGGCAAATCAGTGAACAGTAGCCTAAACAGCTACAAGTCACTGCGACCAATGTCACTGAACCCACTGCAGTCTCAGAACCATACTTTACTTTAATGATGAGCTATTCAATCTTCTGAATCAATTAACTAAATTAAACCCCAATAAATCTGACGACTGATTTGATACATTTATTATTTAATCAAGATGAATTCCCTGAGCCTCAGTGCTTATATATCAGTGACCAGTTACCTGAACAAACTTCAAGTTATATCTAATGTCATTGATCTCACTACAGTCCCTGAATCATACTTGACTGTAGTACTTGATCACATTCAGTCTTCTGGGTTAAATAATATTTAGGCTTGAATTTTACCCTTTCAAGAGTTAACAAGGAAATGAAATTGCATTAGACCTCTAACCCCTGCAACTCTAGTACGGGACATCCGTCCTGTACGAACAGACGCACAAATGTGTGAGTACTAACTACTAACATCAAATTAATCTAATAATTCGAAGGAGGAGTATCGGTGTTCGTCTGTTCTAAATAGGACTTCGACCCGTGAGCAGCCCCCGGGGAATTAAGTCGGAAAATCCGACACCATTTAATAATATCATACAGGCAGATAATATTGCTGTGTTGTATAAACAAGTTAACTCATAGAAAATGTAACTTGTAGTAGAATTTCTGTCTATAGAAAACGGGATATCATTACCACATACTATTATAAATTCCCCACCTATTATGGTGGGAATTATTCTTAAATACATTAGTCTTTGGACTTTACCATCATAAAAACATCTCATATAAATTAACTTAATTATCAGAATTAAAATAGAGTAAATGTGACCCTTCTATCACTTACTGTCATCTGGACAATGTAGGCCAGTAGCGTCAGTGAGGAGGGAGTGGTCAGCCATTATTATTATTAGACCACAGAGGCACACGGGAGCAAATGCGGCTCCTGTTAATTTTACTTGGACGAAGTGTTATGGAAACCAAAGGTGTACCATCATCAACACACTGTCAACAAATACAAGCTAAGTGCCCTGCCGAAACCCATTTATCTAATCATTTTTGGCCATTAATGTCAGTAGATAGGGTGAGTAAGACGATTTACTATAAAACCAGAAAAACGGCCAGCCTACTCATGAGAAACTCTCCAGACACAAAGCAGAACGCTTTAAAAGAGACCAACGTCGTCTATGCCTTCAAATGCCCACTTGGGGACTGTAAGCTCCAAAAAACCCAGTATATAGGCAAGACAACAACATCTCTTTCTAGGCGTTTAACGATGCAAAAGCAACAGGGCTCCATTAAGGAACATATAATCTCTTCCCACAACCAAACCATCGCCAGAGAAATCCTAGTAAACAACACAGAAATCATCGATAGATACAGCGATAGCAGACGGCTTGACGTTTGCGAGGCACTGCACATTAAGAAGTCAACACCAGCAATCAACAGCCAATTAATGCACAACTATATTCTACCCACCTCAAGACTCCGCTCCAATATAGAAGCATCAAGAAATATGGACCAATAGGCTTTCTACAATCACTTCCATTTCAATACCCATTGTTTCGTGTTCTGTCTTGTGTTGATGAAATTAATACCCTATTAAATACCACCTCACCCCATCCACCTCACTCAAATGTAGATATAAACAAATCGGAGATATGTAAGTTCTATTCAGTTGTGTATGTGTAATGTCTTTGAAAATGTAATAGGTTTTACGAAATGCGCTCAAGTGTCGCGTCAGACTAGAAATAAAAATGAATTTTGGAGAATTGATTTTTGAATTACCTCTAACAGTGAAAAGAAATGTATGAAAGATTGAGAAAATTCGTGTTAGAATTATTAATCTTACTTTTTCGGTCATATTTAATAATATATATATATATATATATATATATATATATATATATATATATATATATATATATATATATATATATATATATATATATATATATATATATATATATATATATATATATATATATTTATATATATATATATATATATATATATATATATATATATATATATATATATATATATATATATATATATATATATATATATATATATATATATATATATATATATATATATGTATATGTTGTACATAGTAGCCAGAACGCACTTCTCGGCCTACTATGCAAGGCACGATTTGCCTAATAAGCCGAGTGATTTTCTTTATTTTCAATTAATTGTTTCCAGTTGGTTTACTTTAAATATTTGTATTATATTATATTAAGAACATAAATTATTGATTTAGTTATGTTAGTTTAGGTTAGGTTAAGATAGGTTAGGTTAGGTTAGGTAGGGTAGGTTGGGTTTGGTCATATATCTCTGTTAGTTGTAACTCAAATTTAAAAAAAAACTCTCATACATAATAAAATTGATAGCTTTATCATTTCATAAGAAAACAAAATTAAAAAATATTGAAATTCAGGAAAATTTGGCTTATTAGGCAAATCAGGCCTTGCATAGTAGGCCAAGAACTGCGTTCTGGCTACTAGGTACAACATATATATATATATATATATATATATATATATATATATATATATATATATATATATATATATATATATATATATATATATATATATATATGTCGTACTTTGTAGCCAGAATGCACTTATCAGCCTACTATGCAAGGCCCGATTTGCCAAATAAGCCAAGTTTTCCTGAAATAATATATTTTCTCTATTTTTTTTCTTATGAAATGATAAAGCTACCCATTTCTTTATGTATGGGGTCAATTTTTTTTATTCGAGTTAACATTAACGTAGATATATGACCGAACCTAACCAACCCTACCTAACCTAACCTAACCTATCTTTATAGGTTAGGTTAGGTTAGGTAGCCGAAAAAGTTAGGTTAGGTTAGGTTAGGTAGTCAAAAAACAATTAATTCATGAAAACTTGGCTTATTAGGCAAATCGGGCCTTGCATAGTAGGCTGAGAAGTGCGTTCTGGCTACTAGGTACGACATATATATATATATATATATATATATATATATATATATATATATATATATATATATATATATATATATATATATATATATATATATATATATATATATATATATATATATATTATTAAATATGACCGAAAAAGTAGGATTAATAATTCTAACACGAATTTTCTCGATCTTTCTTACGTTTCTTTTCACTGTTGATGGTAATTCAAAGATCAATTCTCCAAAATTCATTTTTATTTCTAGTCTTACGCGACACTTGAGCGCGTTTCGTAAAACTTATTACATTTTCAAAAACTTTAGTTTACACAAACACACTCAACTTTAACTGAATAGAGCTAAACATCTTTCGAGTTTTTATACCTACATTTGGGTGAAGTGATATGTTACAATAGTTTTGGATGAGGTGAAAATAAACTTTTAACACAAGACAGAACACGAAACAATGAAACAGGTATTAAAAGTAGGTAACTGCAGAAGGCCTATTTTTATTGGCCCATATTTCTTGATGCTTCTATATTGGAACGGAGTCTTGAAGTGGGTAGAATATAGTTGTGCATTAATTGGCTGTTGATTTCTGGTGTTGACTTCTTAATGTATAGTGCCTCGCAGACGTCGAGTCGCCTGCTATCGCTGTATCTATCGATGATTTCTGTGTTGTTTACTAAGATTTCTCTGGTGATGGTTTGGTTGTGGGAAGAGGCTATATGTTAAGGAACATATAGCCTCTTCTATTCTATTCTTTAGAATAGAATCTCTCTAGGAATCTCTCTAGGATTAGAATCTCTCTCTAGAATTGAGAATGCTCATCAAACTTGCAAATCCCTCTGTTAAGTTTGACCTCATACAATCAGCTGCTAAGCAAAAAACCAACCTCTATATAAATGAGTGCCTTACAAAGCAGCGCGGATCCCTCCTCTTCAGGCTGCGTAAAATTCGCAAACAAAACCCTGGTCTTATCAAGCAGTGCTAAAGTAGGAATGGAACGATCATTGCAAAGAAGGAAAGTGCACGAAAAAGATATGAAATAAAGTGCGACCAACAACTACTGGCCTTCTTTAATGATTGTGGTATATCTGAAAACCTGAACCCGACCAATGCCAATACTTAAAATAACTCTTTGAGTGCCTGAGCCTAACCTAACTTAATCTAACCTTGTCCAAGGTGCTGTCTCTGCCTTACCATTTACCTAATGTTCTCTCATTCATATAATTTCCTAAGTAATCAGTCAAGTCTCCATGCACTTATGCAAGCATCTACCTCAGTATCATTGTAACATTTTACTCCTAAATCTAATCTTACCCTATTCTTTTTAAATTTTAAATTTAATTGTCCTGATTTATGTCATTTATTGAAATTTATTATTGATCTCATTTTGTTCTCTTAATTAAGTTCATACTAATTATAGGTTAAAAACTAAGCTTATATAGATAATTATCTTTAAGATTATTTTACTTTACATTCTTCATTTGTCAATTTTTTAATATATTCATCTTGACAGTCTCTACTGATGTTTTGTTCTCTCCATCAAACTTGTGTATCCTTCAACGCTATCTAGTGATCTTAATTCTGCTTCTAATTGTTTCAATTTTTTTGTTTACTTGCATTTATTGATGTGTTTTGCTATAATTATTCTCTAATTATAGCAGACTTAGTATTTGTGTAAGCATTTACCTCAGTGTCTTAGTAAAATCTTGCTCATAAATATAATCTTACCCTGTTATTTTTTTTTTAATTTTTAAACTTAATTGTAATTTGATTTATACATCATTTATTATAATTAATTATTGAGCTCATTTTGTTTTCTTAAGTTCATACTAATTATAGGTTCACAACTAAGCTTTATTAAATAATTTATTCTTAAGATTATTTTTACTTTACGATTATTAATTGTCTCTTTATTTTTTGCTATATATTATTCTTGTCAGTCTACTGATTTTTTCTTCTCTCTTAACCTAACTACTGTATGCTTCCTGGCTATCTACGGGGATCTTTACTCTACTTCTAATTGTTTCTGTTTTTTTGTGTATCTACGTTTATTGTTGTGTTTTGCTATAATTACTTTCTATTTACAGCAGATCTGGTATTTAACTATTCCTGTAAATGCTTATCTTATTGTATCGTGACATTATTGTATCTATATGCTTACTGATATTGATCCTGATCGAAATCTTCTGTCCCATACCCACACAAATCAGCACATTGATCATCATTATTGTAGGTATTACACAGCAAATCTTGCAAAAAACAAACTCCTAAATAGCACCTGCTTATCAGTTTACAACCAAAATGTTAGGTCACTTGGTAAACATTTTGATGATAAAAATGCACTACTCACAGCACTAGCTACTAAATTATCATTCATCATTTTAACAGAAACTTGGCTAAGCAATGACTATATCCAACTCTACAATTTAGCTGGTTATAAAGTCATTCATAACTGCAGGCCTAACAAAAAAGGAGGTGGCACAGCAATATATTACAAAGATACCTTCATCTACAATAATGTCATTAGTGATAGAGACGACTATTGTGAATATACCTTTGCCAAGTTCTCCAGTAAATCCCTTAAATCCTCCCTGACTATCGGTGCCATCTATAGATTTCCTAATACCAACGTAGCTTCATTCTCAGACAATGTAAGGAATCTTATCATAAATAACAATCTCAACAAAAATCACATCATTCTGGGAGGTGATTTCAATATTGACCTGGGTCTTCAAAACTGTTACGAACCCGAATCCAGCGTCCGAACACGGAGCAGTAACGACCACGCCATCTGTGGGTCAGCTCCCGAAACCCCCTCCAAACAGACGACGACACCAGGTGAGGACGGCGAATACCGGCCACAAGGGCCAGTTTCCAGTCCCGTTCAGCACTCTACACCGCCGCTGCTGACCTCTGGTGAGGTGGTGCTCAGACTACAACGCCATCTATGAAGTGGATGTGTCGAGCGTTTGTGTCTGAGCCTGTAAGTGAGGTGTTGTAGTGTCCCAGTTATTAATGACGTGTCTGCTTACAGAGTCGACCTGGGACTGCTGTAATGGGAGTTGGGTCAGTCTACCCGAGGCAGCCGTCTCCGAACCTTGAGCTTTGCTGCAGCAGTTGCGAAGTCGTCCCCCCCGGAAGAACACTGTGGTGTGTTAGCCTGCCAGTGGAGTGGCAGTGAAAGGATTACCCGGGACCGACTGTTGGAGACGATCATCCACTGGGGTATCAAGGACAGGAGAGTGATTTGTGGTGTCACACGAGGCTCCTGTCTAGGGCGTTCCCCTTATATCGTTCGTGGAGTGGCCTGACCAGCGTTGCGGGTCCGGAACCTGCCAGCAGAGCCCCTGCTGGATTTGTGGTTGACGGCCTCCACGGCGGTGCCCCCAGTGGACCTGTGTTTTGGCTGACCTGTGGCCAGGGTAGGCTCAACTTCTCAGAGGATTCGTTGGGTGGCCACGAAAGCACCGAGGAATCAGCACCAAGATCGAGGATCCATAGTCTTCAGCAGAAGACTACAGTGTATTTCCCCTTGTATAGTGTTAATACCCCTCCCCCTGTGTAACCTTTTTATATATTATTTATTGGTGGCGGACATTATATTATATTAAGTTCTTAACTTTCTTTCCCTTCACCCTTTAAGTTAGTTGCGTCACGGATCGCATCCCTTGAAAGCCTGCTGGCTTGGGGTCGGATACAACTTCCTCTAACAACATCAGAGTAAGAACCCCGTTGCGTCCCGAGAGGGCCGTAACAAAAACAACCCTCAAGTTGACTATTTCCGTAACAGCATGCACTCCTGTATGCTAATCCCCACAATCACCAAGCCCACCCGAGTCACTCAAACATCTGCCACTACCCTGGATCACTTATGGACTAATATAACAGCTCCCCTTACATCTGGGGTAATCTATGACAGAACAACTGACCACTATCCTACCTTCCTCATAGCAAACATGGACACAACACCACCAGAAAGCAAGAAACTCTCTTTCAGGCTACACAGTGAATTAGCTTTAGGCAATCTCTCTAATGCACTTCACAATATTAACTGAGAATCTGAATGTAATAATACACAGGATATAAACTCATTAACAAACCTCTTTCTCTCCAAAACTCTTAGCCTCTACAACACTCACTGTCCCCTCCTTACCAAACAAGTAACTGATAAAAGAAAAAATAACCCGTGGCTCACAAGTGGCATAATTAAATCAATCAACAAAAAACATGAATATGAAAAGAAATTTAGGATTGGCCTAGTTACAAAGGAAGTAGTTAAGAGGTACTCATCAGTGCTTACCAGTATCATAAGAAAAGCTAAACTTTCATATTATGAGACTAGATTCAAAGAAGCAAAAGGCAACATGAAAAGCACATGGAAAACCATCTCTAATATCCTAGGAACTAAACAACACTCCCACAACCAGATAACACTCTCTAAGGATGGCCTTACACCGCCATCTGATTTAGAAATGGCGAATGAATTTAATAGCTTCTTTTCATCGGTTGGTGCTAACCTTGCCAGTAAAATCCCACAGACTCAGACACATATCAACACATATCTCTCAGGCAGCTATACAAACTATCTTCTCCTTTCACCAGTCAGCCCAACAGAAGTTGTGTCCATCATACACTCACTAAAAACCAAAGCTGGGAACATCAGTGAAATCCCATCAATTGTATACAAGAGCGCCTCCCATGCCCTTGCGCCACCTATAGCTCTGCTGTTCAACAAATCCTTTGAGTGTCATACCTTCCCTGATATCCTTAAAAAAGCAAGAGTAGCGCCAGTTCATAAAGGAGGTAATCCGGCAGACATAAACAATTATAGACCAATATCAAACCTTCCCATACTATCAAAAATATTTGAAAAAATTATCTACAAACAGCTCTACTAATATCTCGTAAAATTCGACATTCTTAGCCCCTGTCAGTTTGGCTTCCGCTCCCAAAAGAGTACCAACGATGCAATTATTAGTCTCCTTGATATAATTTACTCAGCCCTTGACAAAAATGAGTTTCCGATTGGACTCTAAATTGACCTGAGAAAGGCCTTTGATACTGTTAATCACAATTACCTCATACGTAAACTCCATCATTATGTAATCCGAGGCCATACACTGGACTATATCCAATCTTATCTTAGTGATAAAAACCAATGTGTAGCCATCAATAATATAACCTCTCCCACTCTACCAATAACCGGTGGAGTGCCACAGGGCAGCATCTAAGGACCTCTCCTATTTCTTATATACATCAATGATCTGCCTAATGTCTCTAACATTCTGAAACCTATTTTGTTTGCTGATGATACTACCCTCATCGACTCTAACCCCAACCCACATACACTAAATAATGTTGTTAATAATGAACTAAAAAAAGTCCACTTATGGATGTCAACCAACAAACTAACACTTAACATAGAAAAGACCTACATCTTATGTGGAAGCAAATCTACAAATGCAATTCAGCTTTAGATGTCGGAAAATCCGACACCATTTAATATCAAACAGATAATAGCTGTATTGTATAAACAAGTTACCCATAGAAAACGTAACTTGTAGTGGAATTACCGTCTAAAGAAAACGGGATATCATCACCACATACTATTATAATTCACCAGCTATTTTGCTGGGAATTATTCTTAAATACATTAGTCTTTGGACTTTACCATCAGAAAAACATCTCATATAAATTAACTTAATTATCAGTATTAAAGTAGAGTAAATGTGACCCTTCTATCACTTATTGACATCTGGACAATGTAAGCTAGGCGTCAGAGTGAGGAAGGAGGGGCAGCCATTGTTATTGTCACCTCCGAGACGCATGGAGCAAATTCGGCTCCTATTATATCTGGACAATGTCGGCCAGTAGCGTCAGTAGTATGGAGTGTTAGACATTGTCATTGTTTATACTAGACCAGAGAGGCTCACGGGAGCAAATACGGCTCCTGTTAATTTTACTTGGACGAAGTGTTATGGAAACCAAAGGTGTACCATCTCCAACACGCTGTCATCAAATCAAGTTAAGTGTTCTTTCCGAAACCCATTATCTATCATTAGTGGCCATTAATGTCATTATATAGGGTGACCCAGTTAGAGCACGACATAGCCTCAAACTAAAGGTAATTAAGCCAGGTCTTTATTGTTCCATGTACAGTGTTCTCTGATATACCTGTCATTTATAGGAATCTGGCTTTACAGCTAGCGCCCTTTTAACAGGTCAAGACGAGGAAGTATGCTTTGTACATCAGTTACCAGGGTGATGGAAGCTACCTCAAAGAGGGAAAATGTGGTGTCTACATCCTGGTTATACCTGGTGGACTTAAGGCCTGCTGTACTATAAGATAAGGAACCTCTTCAATGTATGTAGTCTAATACTGTAGTTTGATTGGCTGCATATATATTAATTTAATAAACCCCCCTAATGTGTAGAGGATCGATTTGTGAGATTATGAGATTATTGCAGAAATACAGTCCACTTAACATTATACAAATTGCTATCGAAGTATATAAATTAACATAAATATAAATTCATATAAATTAAATAAAAATAAATCTCACAGGTCAGTTCCCACATTAGATAGACAATGTAAACATTAGCAATAAAAATGATGGAAAGTTTCTCGGCCTATTCCTAGACAAGAGACTCCACTTCAGTACCCACATCCAACACATAACTAAGAAAGTCTCTAAAACAGTTGGTATACTCTCCAAAATCAGATATTATGTACCTGACTCTGCTCTTGTCTCTCTATATTATGCACTAATCTATCCCTATCTTAATTATGGTATCTGTGCATGGGGTTCAACCACTGCAAACCACTAGTAATAATGACTGAGGAAGCTAGTGATTTGAGGCTGGATAGTTTGGCTACCGCTTGGGGGCGCGCAGCTTTGGGGATGTGCTGCAAGGTTCCAACCGATGTTGCTTTGATAGCTTCTAATAGGTTCTCAGTCGAAATGAAGCTGTTGAAGGTGTTTTCCCTGACTGCTGGTGTGGGATCCTGATTGATACTCTCTTTGGGAGGGCGCCACATACAAGAACAATCGGTTCCGTTGTGAGCATGCTTGCGCACATCTCCGTTACGCTTGAGTCTCCACACCTTGTCACACACTTGGCATGTGCCGTACCTGTTGGAGATTGATGGCTCCTCTTGGCTGAGAGAAGCCTGGCTGTCAGTCGTGACCTGCGACATCGGCGGGCGCTGGGCGGGTGCTAGGCAGGTGCTGGGTGGCCGCTGGGCGGATGATGGGTGGGCGCTGGTAGGATGATGGGCAGGCGCTGGGTGGGCGCTGGATGGGTGCTGGGTGGGCGTTGGGCGGGCCCTGGGAGGATGTAGCGTGGGGGGTGGACACAGGGAAGTAGCGGTTGCGGTTGGGTGGGGCTCGGGGGGGGGGGGAGACCGGCACCTCTCGACTCGTGGGTTGGGTGACGGTACACACTTGAGGGTATGGGAGAGGGGGGAGGAGGGGTGGCAGAGGGGTGACACTAACACGTTTGTATAATTTCGAGATATATCACTGCACAATATTGTACACTTGTAATCTGGTTCACTGTGGACTCGATGCACTTAAACCACAATACCTGTTTCCTGAGAGCTGAGGTATCTAGTTTTCAGGGATGTTTTCATAAACACTTACACACGGGACACCCCCGTCGTCTGACCGAAAACATTCCATCGGCCCCCCCACCCACCAAACCCCAATCATAGCTGAGGGAGCCCCTCAGGGTGCGTTTGTTGGCCCTCACTGTAGTTCAGACGCTTCCACGCTGCCTATCCACTTCTTTGATCATCAGAGTTGCGCGGCATTAGGTAACGGGGTTCTCTCTCTGCGGGACAATCAGCTGTGGTAAGGCTTCTCATATTAAAGTCATTAACCTCGCTGTGTCTTGCATGCGATCCTCATGACTTTTGGCAGAGAAGGCCCTGTTGTCAATACTTGTCGGTCACTGCCTCGCCGAATATAACTGTATTCGGTGTCGATTGGGGCCGTGAGGCAGAGAGTCATGGAAAATCGGAGGGCCTGTGGTGTGAAACGTGTGCCGGTTGCTGACTTTGGGGTTGCTAATGGAAGTCACCTGCATGGGGAACTCCTACACCTCTAAGTCAGGAAGTGTCATGTTGTCACAGCTTCAAGGCATGTCACAGCTGCTAACTCCACTGGTGACTTCACGCCACTCTGAGGTCTCCCCGCTTATTAACTCTGCTTCCTATTGCTTAGGTACTCCTTTATCCACTGTAGCACCATACCAGTTACTCTTGCCTGGTTTCTCCAGCTTATGCATCAGCCTCATATGGGGTACTGTATCAGGTTTTCCGATAATTCAAGAAAATGCAGTCCATCAATTCTTCTGTTGCTTAATCTTTGTCACCTGATCGTTGAATTCTATTAAGCCTGTAAGGCAAGATTTACCCTCCCTGAACTGATGTTGATTAGTTGTCACGATGTCCCTTCTCTCCAGATGTGTTACTAGGTTTTTTTTCTCGCGATCTTGTCCATCACCTTGCATGGCATAAAAGTTAAGGACACTGGCCTGTAGTTCAGTGCCTCTTGTCTGTCACCCTTTTTGTATATTGGGACTACTTTAGCCATCTTCCATATATCTGGTAGGTTTCCCATCTCCAGTGACCTACTATACACTATGGAGAGTGGCAAGCAAAGTGCTTCTGCACACTCTTTCAATACCTATGGTAAGATTCCGTCTGGGCCAACAGCCTTTCTCACGTTCAGATCCAAAAGATGCCTCTTGACCTCATCTCTTGTGATTTCGAACCCTTCCAAGGCCGCCTAGTTTACCTCTCCTAGTGCAGTGATCTCACCTATTTCTATTGTGAAGACCTCTTGGAGCCTCTTGTTGACTTCTTCACACACATCTTTGTCATTCTCTGTGTACCTGTCCTCGCCCGTTCTAAGTTTCTTCACCTGTTCCTTCACTGTTGTTTTCCTCCTGATATGACTGTGCAGTAGTTTTCGCTCGGTCTTGGCTTTATTAACTATATCATTTTCATACCTATTCTCAGCTGCTCTTCTCACTTACATACTGCTACCTGGTTCTCTGGTATCTC